>NC_069505.1:257324385-257369385 GCF_027579735.1 Bombina bombina
TATTTGACGGCGCATTCATTTTGTTATGAGTGCACGCATGTTACGGAAACACCTATATTTGTGTTGTTTTCACAAAGCAAATATGCGAATGAATACACAATGAAATCTAAAGCAAATGAATTAGATTAGGGAGTTAAAATACTTACCTGTAGCGCACTGGAGAGCCGCGCTAATCCTGACCCGTCTTCACAGAGCTTCTGGGCGCACTAGGGCTTAGCGCTGCGGATCCCAGGGCCTATGCTAAAGAGGACGATTTTTAGGGCTTGCCATTGTATCCACCACGCTTAGGGCCTCTATTACCAAGGTCTGGCGAACCTGATCCGACAGTGCGGATCAGGTCCACCAGACCTCACTGAATACAAGAGCTGCTGGTGCAACGCCGCCCCCTGCAGGCTCACGGCCAATCAGCCGCCAGCAGGGGGGTTTCAATCAACCCGATCGTACTCGATCGGGTTGAATTGCGGCGATGTCTGTCCGCCTTCTCAGAGCAGGCGGACAGGTTATGGAGCAGCGGTCTTTGTGACCGCTGCTTCATAACTGCTGTTTCTGGCGAGCCTGCAGGCTCGCCAGAAACACGGGGCATCAAGCTCCATTCGGAGCTTGATAGATAGGCCCCTTAGCCTCCAATTAGCGAGCCCTGGGGCTCTGTGAAGTATCAGGATTAGTTCAGATCTCCAGCGCGCTACAGGTAAGTATTTAACGCTACAGGTAAACATTTTTGTCACCTGTAACAAAGAAACATTTACATTAGTTCAATGAAAACTAATGACAATGCTCCACAAATATTCAGTATTTATTTAGTTTAAAACAAAACAAATACCGAATAGCACAGTTTTTTTAAATATTTGTTATGAAAGATTCAGCTGAACTGAATTTGCCGCCTGTGCACACCTTTAATTTATATGTATTATTCAGTTTATACATTTTTACAATAAAAAAAGTAGTATTTGAAAATATGAAAATCTGTGGCCAAGATGCAGTCGTGGATATAATGTATTACTAGAGCAGGGCTGCTCACCTACAATTAATGATGAGGCATAATGAGTCATTATAATGTATAGTATTCATTAAAGGGACATTAAGCTCTAAATAAATGATAGAGTGATGCATTCAAAGAAAAGATTAGTCTAATAACATGTAGATGTCTGCAATCCGCTCAATCCTATACGATCTGACTGATTGACACCCCCTGCTAGCGAATCTGGTGAACTGCTTGTGCAATGCTAAATGCCGACAGCGTATGCTGTCGGCATTCAGCGATGTCTGTCGGACATGATACGCTACAGCGTATCATGCCGGATAGACATTGATAAATTGTCCCCTTAGTGTCTATAAAACAATTGAAGTTGCCATGTTGTAACTTAGGTTACCTTCTCTGCTGTGGCCAATTAGGGACTGTTACAAATAGGTCACTAGTGTGCAGCCAATGACTGTGTGGAATATAACAGTGTTCTGCATTTCCATTTCTAACAGGAACTGAAAAGCTCACAATTTTAGAATGGAGTTACAAGAAAAGGGGACAAAATTCTAAAAGTATTTAATACCCCTTTAATAACTGCATGTATCATGTGCATAGTGAAGTCTGAGGACAAACCCTTTAAATAGCCCCTTGAATATATCTTATCTCCTTTGCTGTGGCCAATAAGGGACAGATATCCTGCGCTGATCAAGCAATAACTGTGTAGCATGTGACATCATGAGGAGTTTCACTGCACATGTACACTGTGACATCATGGGGGGGGGGTTCCCACTGCAGCCACCAATTGAGAAGAAGAACAGGGGTCCCTAGGATGGGTCAGAAGGGGGACCCCATGAGGATGACATGTGACGTTCACATTCTGTGCTTACTACAGGTTAAAACATGGCTAATATCACAAATTTAAAAGAGACAATAAGCATGTTTTATTTACAATATTACAGGAAAAGAGGGAGATATAGTAAATTGCACATTTATTTTACTATGTATAATGAAGCACTTTATACAGTCTGAAAGAGTTTGCTGTCCCTTTAATATCAAGTATTTCCCTGCTTGGGCTGTTCAGTATCTCAGTGACTGAATTTCTCACCTGTGCTCAGGTAGGACAGGGTTGGTTATTCAGCTTGTTATCTACATTAAAGAGCAGCAATTGAACATTTTATAACATTTTTGTATAATTGAATCTATAGGTTCATGGGAGATGCGTGTGCAAACACAACACAAACGGGCTCAACTGTGAGAAATGCGATAGTTTCTTCAATGACCTTCCATGGAGACCCGCTGAAGGGCACAGCACCAACGCCTGTAAAAGTGAGTTTTATCCCGCTCCCTGAGAATCACATGACCTGACAGGCCAATGGCATCTCTGGGAACATATCTTCACTGTGCAGTTCTCATGTGGGAGAGTTAAATGTGATTAGTCTATATAAAAAGCATAACCTTTTGTAGTCTATATTTAAAGTCCAAACTTTTTTACAATTTTACTTCACAGCATAATTCTTATTAACGGGAAATGAAACACAATTTATTTTCTTCCAGGATTCAGAGAGAGCAGCAATTTGAAACAACTTTCTAATTTACTTCTATTATCAAATTTTCTTTGTTCTTTTGTTATCTTTTGGTGTAAAGCAGGGACATAAGCTCAAGGTATCTCTTCAACAAAGAATATCATGAGAAAGAAGAAAACTTGTTAATAGGAGTAAATTGGAAACTTTTTTAAACATTGTGTGCTCTGTCTGACCCACCATTTGGGGGTTTATACCCATCTAATGTAGTTGAGCAGGATTTGGACATCAGATAGCTGGTTACATATATTATATTTTGTTACAACTGTGGACAAGTATTAGATAGAAACACAATGTTGTATGATGCATGTGCACATTGTGCCACGAGTTGTACCAGTTGGGAGAAATGCGCAGGCTCGTGCACTCATGTACTGGGCTGACACCCCTCTGCTTTGTCTTGTTTGTCTTAGGCTGCTAGCGTCTCACAGCAGGTGTCTTGACTCTATGTGCTGGCTTTTCTAAGAAAATGTAATTGAATGTTTTTTTCAGAATGTAATTGCAACAACCACTCCCGTAAGTGCCACTTTGATATGGCCGTTGTACCTATCCACCAGCAATGTAAGCGGTGGGCGTTTGTGACGACTGTCAGCACAACACAATAGGACGTAACTGTGAGCTGTGCAAACCTTTCTTCTACAAAGACCCCAGCAGAGACATCAGAGACAGCAGCGTATGCCGAGGTAACCATAGGCCGTGTCTTATGTGTGGAGTTTGGGTTGCTAACTAGTATTTATACTTCTATTTTCTTTAATCCTATGTTGAGTGGTCTTGATCTACTGAGGACCATGATTAGCAAAGGTTCATTTGTACAGCATGAATTTATTAAATCTGTCTTGCATAGCTCGCAATGTTTTCATTTGGTGTAGTTCTCAATTAAATCAAACTGTCCCTCTATTGGGAAGTGTGGGTTTTGCAAGCTTGAAGAATTCTGACAAATATTTGCAGAGAACTTCAACACCGTGGGCTAAATATTCAAAACCTCGCTGGCATGGAGAGAAAGCATGCAAATTATTAAGATTTTTGTAGACCTTATATTGTAATGTAGGTGTCTCTCCTTGACATCAAGAACCTGTATAGTAATATAAACAGTTTTCAAATTAAAATTTGTGTTTCTAAAAACTTATGATGGACCTCACCAAACGAAGACGAGATATCTTAAATCATTTCACCTGAGCGGAGAGATTTTTAATATCAGGCCTCTGTGAGCATACATATATCTGTTCTACTTTCATACAAATTCAATGGGGCCAAATTATCAATGTGCGGACGCTGTTGCGGATCAGGTCTGCCGCACATCGATAAATGCCAAAAGCATATGCTGTCAGCATGTATCATTGCACAAGCATTTCACTACAAGGCTCACGCGGAAGCAGGTGAATACAGGGCCATACAGGGCTTAATAAATCGGCCCCATAAAGCATATTTGTCATCTAAAAGGGATTAATGAATGGTCATATTGAAAATAATATACTGAAAATTACATTTATTTATCTAGTCATTTGTTTTAAGAAAAAAATGTGTCTCTGTAATGACTAAAATTAGATTTAGTCATTATTTAAAAAAAAAAAACTTTCTCGGTTACGAAAGAGTGACCATATATGATTTTGAAGTCGTATCTTGTTCATACAAAACTATTTCCTTACTGTAATACCAGTTACACACATGGAACAACAACTTTTATAACTGTTGTTTGTATTGCGAAGATTGTGATCATGTTAAGGAATGGGGGGTGTTCTTGACAATAAATTAACATAAATATTATGTAACATTATATGAATGTAATGAAATACAGGGTAATCTAAATAATATTAATATAATGTACACTATTGTTTTTAAATGTTCACAGATACAATGCACTTAAACCCTAATACATAGGGGCCGATTTATCAACCCCCGTATTCAGCCACATGCAGCTGTTTCCGCGCGAGCCTTCAGGCGCGCCAGAAACAGGAGTTAAGCAGCGGCCTTCAGACCGCTGCTCCTTAACTCATCTACCACCTCTGAGGTGGCGGACAGCAATCAGCCCAATCGGATACGATTGGGTGATTGACCCCTGCTAGCGGCATTGCACAAGCAATTCATTAGAAATGCTTGTGCAATGATATATGCCGACAGCGTATGCTGTCTGCATTTATGGATGTGCGGCGGACATGATACGCTACAGTGGATCATGTCCTCCTGCACAATGGTAAATCGGCCCCATAGTGTGCATATTAACTAGTGATATGTTCCATTGCTACAGTGAGATAATCAAATAAATACATAAAAACATTGTACTATTTCTACATATATGATGCACAACAGGAATCTTACAGACTTTTTCGAGAACACGCCCTTTTGCGTAACTTTACTCGCTATAATTTCTTATCCAATAACCTCTATTTTAATTCCATGCCGCTATAGCTTGTGATTGTGATCCAGACGGTTCTCTGAATGGAGGGCTTTGTGACGCTCAGGATGACCAAGTTTTGAAACTCATTGCTGGACAATGTCGGTGTAAAAACTATGTTGAAGGGCCAAGATGTGACAGGTGCAAGGCGGGATTCTTTGGGCTTAGTGCAAATAACTTCCAAGGCTGTCAAAGTAAGTATTCTGAGACTGCTGTAACAGTACCCAACACTATCAGTATCCAGTGCTTTTTAATGTGACTTACTGCACCAAACCCACATACTCAACCTAATCATACAACAATGAGGCGCTCTACAAAAAAACAATAATATTCCCCCAATCTCCAACCACCTTGGTACAGGACATTGTGCGCCCAACATAAGCATTACAGCAATGTTAATATTAACAGGCTGGCCATATGTACAAAAACGTACTGGGGTTCACTATAGAAAAACAGCTGAAAATGCATTAAATGGATATGAAACCCTCATTTCTTTTCTTTCATGATTAAGATAAAACAGTAATTTTAAACAACTGTCTTAGTTACTGCTATTAGCAAGTTTTATTTCGCCCTCATGTTTAAAAGCAGGGGCGTAATGCTTAGGAGCCGTCCCATTTCATATGTCAGCAGATTTGCAAGAATGTTAACCATTTGCAAGAACACTAGATGGCAGCACTATTTCCTGCTATGTAGTGCTACAGATGCCTACCTAGGTATCTCTTCAACAAAGTATACGATGGGAACGAAGCACATTTGATAATAGAAGTAAATTGGAAACTTTTTTAAAATGTTATGTTGTGCAAAAATCTTAAAACAAAAATATAAAATAACTGTATGATCACCTGCGGATTGAGAAAACCAGGGTTAACATTAAAATTGTAGCCACCAATCAGCAAACGCTACCCAGAATGCTGAATCAAAAATGGGCTGGCTCCTAAGCTTATCTTCCTGCTTTTTCAAATAAAGATACCAAGAGAATGAAGACAAATTGATAATAAGATTTACCTAGGAAGTTGCTTAAAAGTGCTGCTCTATCTGAATCATGAAAGAAAAAAAATGTGGGTTCCATATCCCTTTCAGTACTTATTGGCTATTAGGGAAAACTTCAGCAACTTATTTGGTGAACAGGAGTCCAAGCCTTAAAACAAAATGCAGGTTTATTAAGAACAGCAATATCTATTTGTGACAAAAATACTCTTACTTATAGGAAATAAAGACAAAAAAGTATGTTTTGTATAAAATTAACTCTGCTATTTTTTTTTTTTTTTTTTGTAGGATGTCAGTGCGACCCCAGAGGTACCGTTTTAGACGGTTCTCAGTGTGACTCAGTCAGTGGTGACTGCTTCTGCAAACGCTTTGTGACCGGACGTAGCTGCAACCAGTGTCTTGTAAGTTTACGTGCAGCAGATCTAGCTATGGGATCACTCATACATTAGCAGGATATACAGACGCAACTACATATATGTTAGTATTGATATGAGAGCTTTGTTTATTTATTCAAGAAAAGCAAAAACCTGTGACGCTGCCGGCATAATCCGGATGTTATTGGGACAGTGTGGAACATGGATACGCTGTTCAGAGGATTTTAAAAGGTGAATTACTAAAAAAAAAATGTTTTATCTATATGGACTCCAAGGTTTTTGCTTTTCTTGAATGAATTTACCTTTGCTTGATGCGGGGTCGAATCTGGAGGAGAACGGCTCAGCTGGTACATTAGGACTTTGCACACGAACAAGGAGGTCGCCACATATCAGCGTCTACCCTGAGGAGGAGAGGTGAGCAACAGACTTTCTAGGGTCCTTGATAATAGTTGCACTCTCTGTAGACCGGGGTTTTAGATGAAAAAGGAAAATTGAGACTGTGTGGGTGAGATACGTGCTGGAATACATCACGGCCTATTGAACACATTATTTATTTATGAGACTGAATAGGGATAATAGGTACATCGTTTCCTAGCCAATTTAGGCAACGGTGATTACTGCAACTGAGTTTGGTGTGTGGAGAAGAGGGTAATAAACTTTGTTTGCTGTTAGCTTAGTTTATTTGTCAGGGTTTTTTTTTTAGATATTTACTAGTAAAAAAAATTAGTTCATACATATTCATACAAATACCGTATACAGTGCATAAATATATATATATATATTTTTTACACCTTCAAAATCATGACACGTTCTACACCCCCAGAGCACAAATCCCTATGGCTGGAGTAAGTGCACTGCTCAGTGATGCACAAGGTGACCAGCGGTGATCACTGCACAGATAAATTTGTCTCAGTACTATAAAGGGAGGATGAATAGCGCTAGGGCAGGGGTGTATGTTGGCCTAGGCCAATAACCTCCCAACTGTACCTATTTGAGAGAGACCACCCCTAATCCTCAGCTCGTCCCTTTGAGACAGCCATATGTCCTGTTTTTGCAGAATTTCCCTTAGCCCCACCCTCAGACCACTCAGACACGCCCACAAACCTCCTGGACATAACCACAAACCCACCCACTATCCATCATATCCTCACCCCTTCCCAACGCTGCCGAGCCACAAACAGCAACAACCTTGTCAACCTTCTGAGTCCCTAATACCTATCTACAAATGTTGGGAGGTATAAACAAGGTAGAAAATCAGGATGACTTCCCACACTTATGTTCTCAAAATATTTTTTTTATTAGTTTTATTACAAACAGTTTTTCCCTGGTTGTCTCACCGTGGTTACATGACCTTTTTCATGTATCCCTCGTCTCTGGCTGCTGTAAGATATTTGCGAAGTACATATGAACTAAAATTGTTGGGGTGGGAGAATTAGGGGACATCATATTTGCCAGTGCCTAGGGAAGCACAAAATCTAAATACATACCTCTCAACATTTCAAAATTAAAAAGAGGGACAGCCCCCCACCCCCGCGGCAAAAGTGTTATATGTGGTGGGCAGGAGCGGGTATGGGACTTAAAAAAAATCTTAAGACCAAAGTAATATATATAAAATTCTAAATAAAGTCATATATTTTAATACTCTTAGGCAGCAAATCAAACACTACACAGCATACACTTATACATGCAGACACACACACACTACACAGCATACACACACACACTACACATAATACACTTATACATGCAGATAATACACACACATACACACACACTACATAGCTTACACTTATACATGCAGATACACACACACTACATAGCTTACACTTATACATGCAGATACACACACTACATAGCTTACACTTATACATGCAGATACACACACTACATAGCTTATACTTATACATGCAGATACACACACTACATAGCTTACACTTATACATGCAGATACACACACACTACATAGCTTACACTTATACATGCAGATACACACACACTACATAGCTTACACTTATACATGCAGATACACACACACTACATAGCTTACACTTATACATGCAGATACACACACTACATAGCTTACACTTATACATGCAGATACACACACACTACATAGCTTACACTTATACATGCAGATACACACACTACATAGCATTCACTTATACATGCAGATACACAATTATACATACAGAAACACACACACACACAGCTTACATTTATACATGCAGATACACACACTACATAGCTTACACTTATAGATGCAGATACACACACTACATAGCATACACTTATAAATGCTGATACACACACACTTATACATACAGATACACACACACTACATAGCATACACTTATACATGCAGATACACACACACTACACACAGCATACACTTATATATACAGATACACACACACTACATAGCATACACTTATACATGCAGATACACACACACTACATAGCATACACTTATACATGCAGATACACACACACTACATAGCATACACTTATACATACAGATACACACACACTACATAACTTACACTTATACATGCAGATATACACACACATACACACACACTACATAGCTTACACTTATACATGCAGATACACACACTACATAGATTACACTTATACATGCAGATACACACACACTACACATAATACACTTATACATGCAGATACACACACACTACACAGCTTACACGTATACATGCAGATACACACACATTGCATAGCTTACACTTATACATGCAGATACACACACACTACACAGCATACACTTATACATGCATACACACACATACTACACATAATACACTTATGCATGCAGATACACACACACTACATAGCTTACACTTATACATGCAGATACACACACTACATAGCTTACACTTATACATGCAGATACACACACATTACACATAATACACTTATACATGCAGATACACACTACACAGCTTACACTCATACATGCAGATACACACACACTACACAGCATACACTTATACATGCAGATACACACACACTACATAGCTTACACTTATACATGCAGATACACACACTACATAGCATTCACTTATACATGAAGATACACAATTATACATACAGAAACACACACACACACAAAGCTTACATTTATGCATGCAGATACACACACTACATAGCTTACACTTATAGATGCAGATACACACACTACATAGCATACACTTATAAATGCTGATACACACACACTACACAGCATACACGTATACATACAGATACACACACACACACACACTATATAGCATACACTTATACATGCAGATAAACACACACACTACATAACTTACACTTATACATGCAGATGCACACACTACATAGCACACACTTATACATGCAGATACACACACATACATACAAATACACACACACACACACACTACACTGCTTACACTTATACATGCAGATACACACACACTTCATAGCATAAACTTATACATGCAGATACACACACACACATACATACAGATACACATACACACACTTATACATACAGATACATACACTACATAGCATACACTTATATATGCAGATACACACATACTACACAGTATAGACTTATACATACAGATACACACACACTACATAGCATACACTTATACATGCAGATAAACACACACTACATATCATACACTTATACATGCAGATACACACACACACTACATAGCTTACACTTATACATACAGATACACACACTACATAGCTTACACTTACACATGCAGATGCACACACTACATAGCACACACTTATACATGCAGATACACACACATACATACACACACACACTACACAGCTTACACTTATACATGCAGATACACACACACTACATAGCATAAACCTATACATGCAGATACACACACACACTTATACATGCAGATACACACACACACACTACATAGCTTACACTTATACATGCAGATACACACACTATATAGCATACACTTATACATGCGGATACACACACACTACATAGCTTACACTTATATATGCAGATACACACACTATATAGCATACACTTATACATGCAGATACACACACACACTTAAACATACAGATACACACACACACACTACATCATATATGGGTATCTGTAATTCATTGTATGGGGTCCTGGGCAAGCACATTAGCTAGCAGTCTGAGGCTGCCACTGTTTGTTACCCTGGTGTTACAACTGCTCATCATATAAAACTGAAGGCATGCTAGTATTATCACCAGGGGTTAGACATCATCACTACCAGAGGTTAGAGGTCACCGTTACCTGAGGTCAGAGGGTATACAGCCTTCTTACTCCTGCTTAACCCACACACCATTCCTTTTCCATAGGGAATCTAACAGGAATCTAACCCTGTGAGAGCAAAGCCAGCTGCTTCTGAGTATGGGTCCAATAGAATTTAAAAAAGTAAAATAAAAAAATGCATGGGGCAATGCGGGACAGATGGCAAGCAACTCGGGACAGCGGTACAGACCCCTAAATCGGCACTGTCCAGCGAAAATCAGGCAGTTGGGGGGTGACGCTGCACCAGGAGTTTGTGGAAAATGACAAGGTTTTGAAAATGAATATATATATATTAAAGCAGCTTTACATTTTTCTACACAGTACATGTAGCATTTTGCCACATAGAATATATTGGTTCTGTTTGTGGATTAAAGATCACATTATTGTCCCTTTAATTTGGCCACAAGTTCTCTTACTACAATCTTACAGCTGGCATGTCATATGCACATATTTAATAACACTAAAATCTCCCTCTGCACATGTCTGGAACACTATATGGCAGCAGTTTTGCAAGAAAGTTAGCTATTTGAACAAACACTAGATGGCAGCACTCTTTCAGTACTCCAGATATTATTATTATTATCGGTTATTTGTAGAGCGCCAACAGATTCTGCAGCACTAAATATACCTAGTTATATATCTCTTAGACAAACAATATCATGGGAACGAAGCAAATTTGATAATACAAGTACATTGGAAACTGTTTTTAAATAGTATGCTCTGTCTGAATCACAAAGGAAAATTTGGGGGTTTCATATCCCTTTAACTGGAATTAGACCACCTGCTAGAAGCAAAATTGCCACACTGTGTCAGTGACATTGCTCTGAGATATTGGGGCGCAAATTCTTATGAGAACCCAGATCCCAGAAGTTTAAGTTTAGGACATTATTTATGTATTTAGTTCCTCATAAACTCAGTAGATATTTACTTTTTATTGAGGGGATTATAGGTAAGGGCAGGGCTGTTGTATTACTGAATGTGTTTATTAATACAAAGGGTGTAGTTTTCCTGCACAATAACAATGTATAGAGCGTGTGTCTAATCTCTGTACACCTTGTGAGCTGCCACAGGAAATACCATTTCCTTGTTATGACTGGCACATCCTCTTGCTAATTCCACATAGCAGCTGGTGGAACTGGATCTTTGCTGCTAATGGAAATCCAGGGAATTTGCTGATGGGCACAAACTGGTAAAACTCCCCCTCGCACTCTGCTGTGCCTGTAATTACACGATTAAGTACAGTGCGTGGTCTGCACCAGCACCTGCTCTCAGAAGCATGGGCTGATAGTGTTGTAGGAAATAAAATAATAAGGCACAGATCTCTTTATCCGTAGACTGATGCGGAATATGATGGCACAGAGTACGCACGACATATGTTTTATCAAGCTAGTTAAAGGGACTGCTTCATTCATTTATAATTGCTTAAACACAATTTGTTGCTCAAACTAAGTTGCTAAGATTAAGGGGTAGATTTATTAAATGTCGGACGGACATGATACACTGTAGCGAATCATGTCCACCCGACATCGCTAAATGCCGACATTTAACACTGCACATTTCGTATCCTATCGGGATAATTGCTGTCCGCCACCTCGGAGGTGGCAGATGAGTTAAGGAGCAGTGGTCTTAGACTGTTGCTTCTTAACTTTTGTTTCCGGCGAGCCTGAAGGCTCACGCAGAAACTGTTGCATTCGCAGCTTAATAAATCGCCCCCTAAAACTTAAATCAACTCATTCTGAAAAAAAATCATGTGTTCCTAATATTTTGCAGACTTTTGTTTTAAAAAAAGCTGAGTTTCAGTCAACTTTATTTTTTTTTAGTTAAATCTTCTGTTTTTCTCTTCACCTAATGACACTGGCAGCCAATGGGTTAATGTAAAGGTGAACCCACTGCTGTTAAACACCAATGGATCTGCTTTAATCACTCTTAGGCTGCAAGTGTCATTTGTTATCAATAAAACAGGCAGGTTTTTTTCTTAAGATAAAGTCAGGGGTTTCAAGTACTTCTCACCTGCATACAGTTATTTCTATGGCTTAAAAACAAATGATAGTACAAAAACGGCATATGTACATATTCACCAATCACCATCAGTCTTGCTGAGAGCAGGGTGTGGCCTTAAAGGGACAGTAACACTGTGAGGTTGTAATATAAATCATTATGCATAGTAAAACAACTGTACAATATACTTTCATTATTTATTTTGCCCCATTTCCCAGCAATTTAAGTCTGAAAGTAGTGGATTTTCCATCCCTGAAAACTGAAAGAGCACATGTGTCTGTCATGTCTATTCTTTCTCGGTTATCATTTCTGCTGAAGGCAAGTCCTCTCTTCTCAGGGGTCAAGTCCTACAAAAGAAAGTGTGGGAACTCACCAAGACTTCCTCCCTCACAATTAATATTTATATATATATATATATATATATATATATATATATATTATATATATATATACTGTATATATATATATATATATATATATATATATACACACACGTACATACATATATACACTCACACACACTGTATTTATATGTATATAGACTTTGGTTAATGAAGGCAAATTAAATCCAATGAAGCGTTGCATGGTTGCCTTTTGGCCTGAGAATCCTCCTCTGTCACACCCACTTAAAGGGACATGAAAACCCAAAATTTTCTTTCATGATTCAGATAGAGAATACAATTTTAAACAACTTTCTAATTTACTTCTATTATCTAATCTGTTTTATTCTCTTGGTATAATTTGTTGAAGGAGCAGTAATGAACTAATGGTTTCTAACTGAACACATGGGTGAGCCAATCACAATCGGTATATATATGCAGCCACCAATCATCTTGCCTAGATAAACCTTTCAGCAAAGAATAACAAGAGAAGGAAGCAAATTAAATAATAGAAGTAAATTGGAAAGTTGTTTGAAATTGTATTCTCTATCTGAATCATGAAATAACAATTTTGGGTTTCATGTTCCTTTAAGGTAAATAGTTCTATTTCTGCTGAGGGGAGCTAAATAACCCCAGAGCAAGACACAAAGACATGTAAGCACCATATGTAATAAAAGATAATAAAGATATCAATAACAGTGGTGATAACACAGCAGGACCGCTGACAGTCTTACATTTAGTGTATTGTAGGAAGTGTTATTGCCCATTACTAGAGGATATCACTATCCCTCTAACAGACTGTGGTCCAGCTCCTCCCACCAGCAGCAGCAATGTTTATTGAAGTGTTTCTATTCTCTGTACAGAGAGAACTTAGTCCCTCCTTCAAAAATAGTGCAGGAACTCCGTTCCTGTGCGTTCCCACCCGACTTGACCCCTGTCTCTGCTTCAGACTCAGAAGTCTGGATTGGCTCCTCCGAATAAGAAAATTAGTTGGTGGACCATTGTAGACCAATTGCGGCAAATAAAGTGTTAATCTGTTCTAAAATAGTTCAGACTCTGCTGATATGTTAATCTGTTGGAAGACAGCTGAACAAATGTTGCACTTGGAAGCTTTTTGTTGTCCCTTTAACCCCAAGACGTCGTTAGGATAGCAGGAAACTTACTACCTTTTTTTGCGTCTTGCACCCTCCTTTTAGTCAATGGGCAACAAGACTGAGGGGCGGGCGTGCCTAGCACCGTAGGCAGTCACCCATCATCTGATCGCGGCATTAAAATTACATAATCACATCACTGATTTGCAGCATTAGCAGATTATAGAATTCATTTTTAGTCTGTTTAAGGAGTGTGACACTAAGCACAATATTTTCACAAAAGCAAGAGGTGATTAATAAGGGGAATGTTTTGTACTTTTTTCCCTTTAAATGCACATTAGTGATTTAGTAAAGATGTTGTTAGCAATACCTGCTCTGAGAAGTAACTCTCTAACAATCCCACCTGTCTTTTGCTAACAGCCAGAATATTGGGCTCTGAGTCACGATGTTTACGGGTGCCGTGCCTGCGATTGTGACATCGGAGGAGCTTGGGATAACAAGTAAGTAACTCAGTAAGTTATTCATTCACTGATTATTTCAATAGCCTCTAATTCAATTTATTTTCCTTAAATATTAATTTTAATATTAACTGCTCAAGTTATAGACTATGCAAGAGACTATTTTATATATTATTATATAGAAAGAAACATGAAACATAAAATATTTTCTTTCATGATTCAGATAAAACTTTCTTCATTTGCTTCATTCTCTTGGGATCCTATATTGAAGGAACAGCAATGAGAGCTAGCTTAGCACATCACTAAGCCAATAACAAGAGGTATATATGAGCAGCCATCAATCAGCAGTTAACTCCCATCTACTGAGCCTTTCCTAGCTATGCTTTTCAACAAAATCTACAAAGAAAAATATGCAAATTCAATAATAGAAGTAAATTGGAAAAACATTTAATTTGTATTCTTTATCTGAATCATGAAAGATCTTTTTTTTTTTTAGGTTTCATGTCCCTTTAAGTCCATATAATTGTATTGGTAAAATTAAATGACCCAAACATCATACAGCAGAGAAAAGTGTGAAGGGTATCCGGCCACAACATGACAACGCCATGTCAAGAGCACAGATCACTAGAATGCTGAGACCTTGGTGCCTGTAATATTGAGTGGAAAACTACTGTTGCCATAAATATTGATCTAAAATGACGTTAATGGTTATGAACTGGAGTAAGGAGTTTAGGTTCATTTTAATGTTAGGGATTGGTGTTAGGGTTAAATTAATGTTATGGTTAACATTATAGCTCTGGCTAGAGATTACATTAAACTGTCATGCTTTAGACACAGATCTACTTTTATTATCAAATTTACTTTGTTTACTTGGATCCTTTTTGAAGAACATAGCTAGGGAGGCTCAGGAGCATATACGTGTCTGCATCGTCTGTAACAATGTTATACATTGTTTTCACATGCTGCTGTCATCTAGTGCTTAAAAATGAAATAACATGGGTACAGCATTACTGTCATACAATGTTATAAAGACTTGTGTGTACTCAAGAGCCTACCTAGGTATGCTAACAGAACAAAGTCAATGTAATAAAAGAAGTAAAGTTGTTGTTTAAATTGCATGTTTTATCTGAATCATGATTCATTTCCAACCACACAATGCATGCGCTATCTGTTTGTTCTAATGATTAAGCGTGAAGAAGCTTAAAGGCTCTGCCCCATTGATAACAGTGCAGTTACTGGGGATGATTTTTTATAGTGCAAGAGGACATGATCCGCTGTAGTGTTTCATGTCCGCCGCACATCGATAAATGCCGTCAGCATACTCTGTCAGCATTTATCATTTCACAAGCATTTTACTAGAAATGCTTGTGCAATGCGCCCCTGCACATTCGCGGCCACTAGCAGGGGGTGTCAATCAACCCGATCATATGCGATCGGGTGGATTGCTGTCTGCCGCCCCAGAGGTAGCAGACAAGTTAAGGAGCAGTGGTCTTAAGACTGCTGCATCTTAACTCCTGTTTCTGTGGAAACAGCTGAATGCAGCTCCATACGGAGCTTGATGAATCAGCCCCATGGTCTGCACAGAAGCCCTGTTTGGATGTTTATTAAAGGGACATTAAACACTAAATAAATGCTAGATAGAATGATGCATTCAAATAAATGGTTAGTCTGAGAATAACATGTAGATGTATTTTCTAAAGTCTCATTCACTGTTTAAATATTGACAAAATAAGTGCAGATTTATCATGGCCCGAATGGGGCCAAATACCCATTTCCGCATGAGCCTTCAGACTCGCCTTAACTCATCCGCCGCCTCTGAGGCTGCAGACATCAATCCACCCAATCGCATACGATTCGGTTGATTGACACCCCCTGCTAGCGTACGATTGGCCGCAAATCTGTAGGGGGTGGTGTCACGGATACCGAGCTGCAACGGTTAAACCCTTACCCCCCAACAACCTTACCCCTGTTGTTTCTCAGTGGTTTTGGGCTCCTCAGAGCAAACACAATCTCTGGAAACTTTTGTTTGCTTGTTTTGTGTTCTAAACTTGTTAAGAGAAGAGCTGATGTATGACCGGGAAAACCCTCCTAGGCTAGTCGGGCTCCTGGAACTCCGGGTCGGCCGCCTCACAATGGACACCCGCCTAACCCCTCTCAGACTGGCCGGGCTCCTGGAACTCCCGGTCGGCCACAGAACAGCGAGACACCCGCTAACTTTACCCCTGGTCGCTCCAGCAACCATGTGCCCCCAGAGCTCCATTCTTTTGGGGATTAGTAACCCCTAGGGAGGAAAAAAGGTGGAGGAATTACCGGAGGGGAGCTCCTTTGGGAACCTGGGGTTTTTGACCCCGAAACCACCACCCCTGTGTCCTGGGACTCTGTGGGACTGTGGCTGCTATGGAGGAGCCGGTCTATCTGGAGGGGCGGGAATCTTATCAAGATGAGCTTTGTGTATAAAATGTGTGTGTTTTCAATAAAATCAGTTCCTGTTTCACCTGAATGCTAGGTATGTCTAGTTATTTGGGTGGGCTCCTGCTAAAATCACTTTTCTGGGCTACATAGCAGCCTGTTCCAGGCAGAGGAAGGACCCTCTGGCAGAGCTACCTATTCTGGGTAGCCGGAGTCTGCCACAGGGTGGGACCCTGAGTACTGGTGCTGATGGGCATCAGGGGTGGCTACAGGCTGTGGTCACTTGCCAGCTACATAGCTGCAATCAGCAGGGAGGAGGCAGGACCCATTTGGCAGAGCTACCCAGTCGGGGTAGCCGGGGTATCTGTCACATTGGTGGCAACGATGGGATCTGCTTCTTCCACATGATTCCTGCTGACAGAGGAGAAGGGCCACAGTAGCCGGTAACTATGGAATTCGAATTTCTACGGAGAGTACAGGAGGCGCTGGCCCAGCTGGATAGTCCTATTTACCAACAGGACGTGCTGGAACAGAGGTACATGATCTGCCGGGACCTCTGGTGGGAGGCTCTTCAACAGGAGCGGGACAATGGAAAGGTCCTCCCCACGAATGACACAAGGTTCCGGCTTCGGCAGACCGTGGGAGTGCCTTTCCTGGGAAAACAGCCAAAGAAGGAATGGCTATATGTTCTACATAGACTGGCCCAGCAAGAGATGTGGGTGGAGGACGGCTATGCAAGTGCAGTCATGGCTGGAGGATGGCTCCCCCAGTGAGGGCTTTGTTTTTGCGGCCCTGGATTGCTATTTACAAAAAGGACAGAGGACTCACAGTTTGGGAGAGAGAAGGACCAGGGTCTGGAGGATATCTCTGTGCTCCAAGAGGAACTGCTGGATCTCTTGGAGGAATCCTAACGACTAGACGATCAGGATTTTATTATTGAACAGGAAGAGGCACTGGTCAAGGAATACAAGAGACTGCTAGATCTCGTTAAGCAGTATGCCAAGGGTATACAGATCTGGGATGCAGCCCTCTGGGATTCATGGAGCTCGACCGTGGAGGAGTGGCAACAAAGAATAAGGGAACTAGGGCTGCTGGATCCCGATCAGCAGTCTGGCTCCGAGCTTATGGTTTGGACCAGGGGGCCACCCTAGCAGAAGCATTGGCAACAGGGCAGAGAGCCACCAGCCTCTGCCCAGCCCCTGCAGAAGCTCTGGTAAACCAGGGAGAGGAGGTAGTCATTCTCTCTCCCCTTACACAGAACCCCTTGCAGGGAGAGATGGGTATTGATATCTCTCACCAGCGGCAGAACCTCTTGCTGGGAGAGGAGATGGTTGGGCTCTCTCCCCAGCGGCAGAGCCAGGAGCAGGGAGAGGAGAAAGTCGGTCTCTCTCCCCAGAGGCAGAGCCATCATCTGGGAGTGAAAGTAGTCATGGTCCCTCCCCTTACACAGAACCCCTTGCAGGGAGAGATGGATGTCGATAACTCTCCCCAGCAGCAGAACCCCTTACCGGGAGAGGAGACAGTTGGGCTCTCTCCCCAGCGGCAGAGCCAGGAGCAGGGAGAAGAGACAGTCAGTCTCTCTTCCGAGAGGCAGATCTATCCCCTGGGAGTGGAGGTAGTCGTCCTCCCTCCCCTTACACAGAACCCCTTCCTGGGAGAGGAGACATTTAGTCTCTCTCCCCAGCGGCAGAGCCATCCCCTGGGAGCGGAAGTAGTCGCCTTCCCTCCCCGTAAGCAGAACCTCTTCCTGGGAGAGGAGACAGTCGGTCTCTCTCCCTGTAAGCAGAACCTCTTCCTGGGAGAGGAGACAGTCAGTCTTGCTCCCCAGCAGCAGAGCCAGGAGCAGGGAAAGGAGACAGTCGGTTTCTCTCCCCAGCAGCAGAGCCAACCCCTGGGAGCAGAGGTAGTTGTCCACCCTCCCCGTAAGCAGAAGCCCATGGGCGCAGGGGATAAATGCCAGCAGAAAACCCCCAGGGTGCCTCAAGGGCAGGGGAGATGGGATAACCTTCTCCATCATCCGAGAAGTGGAGGGCCACCGTTGGACAGCCCCAGGCCAACCTGTTAAGGATCTAGCCAGGTCTGCTAAACTGGAAGGGGGGAATTGTCATGGATACCGTGCTGCAAGAGTTAAACCCCTGCCCCCCTTCAACCTCACCCCTGTTGTTTCTCAGTGGTTTTGGGCTCCTCAGAGCAACCACAATCTCTGGAAGCTTTTGTTTGCTTGTTTTGTGTTCTAGACTTGTTTAGAGAAGAGCTGATGTATGACCGGGAAAATCTTCCTAGGCTGGCCGGGCTACTAGAACTCCCGGTCGGCCGCCTCACAACTGACACCCGCCTAACCCCTCTCAGGCTGGCCGGGCTCCTGGCACTCCCGGTTGGCCACAGAACTGCAGGACACCCACTAACGTTACCCCTGGTTGCTCCAGCAACCATGTGCCACAGAGCTCCATTGTTTTGGGGAGGACAAGAGGTGGGGGAATTACTGGAGGGGAGCTCCTCTGGGAACCTGGGGTTTTTGACACCCCTACCCCCATAACTTCAACGGGCTGTATCTCTGGTCCCCAGTGACAAATCACACTGATTTTTGGACTGTGGCATCTGGGGACTGAGTGCCGTCACTCCCCCGGGATCACCCTGAAACCGCCATCCCTGTGTCCTGGGATTCTGTGGAACTGTGGAACTGTGGCTCCTATGGAGGTGCCGGTCTGTCTGGAGGGGCGGGAATGGTGGGAAAATTGAGTACTGGTGCTGATGGGCATCAGGGGTGGCTACAGGCTGTGGTCACTTGCCAGCTACATAGCAGGACCCGTTTGGGGGAGCTACCCAGACGGGGTAGCCGGGGTATCCGTCACAGGCATTATTGCACAAGCAGTTCACCAGAACTGCTTGTGCAATGATACGCTGTCGGCATTTAGCGATGTCTGGCGGACGTGATCGCTTCAGTGGATCATGTCCGCCCTTAGTGTCTATAAAAAAAATTGGAGCTGCCATGTTGTAACTTAGGTTATTTTCTCTGCTGTTGCCAATTAGGGACAATTATAAATAGGTCACTAGAGTGTGCAGCCAATGGCTGTGAGGAATATTCACTTATATTTCTAACAGCAACTGAAAAGCTCACAATGTCAGAATGGAATTACAGGAAAGGGGAACAAAATAAATAATGAAAGTATATTGCAGAGGGTTTTTTTGTTTTGTTTTCTCAAAAAGGTTTTATTGAGAAATTTTTGCAACATCATACAAAGAATCAACAAACAAAATTGTATGTAGAATGTCGACTAACATACAGATAATAAGCAAGCATCTTTACATATAGAACGTCGACTATTATATAATCAGTTGTTAGTTACAGTTGAATACAAAATAACACTTAGATGTAATCTTTGTATAAATAGTTTAGATAGTAACAGACAGATTAACCATTCACTTGTGGTATGTCATATGATTTATATAATACACTGACATGCCCATAGAAAGTATACAATTTTTGGTTCTTATTAACGTGGAGTATAGTTAAAGCTTGTAGTCTTAGGCTGTGTAACCGCCTATTAATGATAAATGTGTTCTCAGATCTTCCTATGGGAATGATGGGTAGAAGGGGAGGAGATAGGAAAGATAAATAGGGAAACATTGGAAGGAGAGAAGGGATGGGGGAGGAGAAAAAAAAGGGGGGGAGGTTGGAGGTAGGATATTTCTCTCTTCTCCTTATGAGGACTAGGGTGGCCTTGAAAATTTTTAACGTTTATGCAACCAGGCATCCCATATCAGCCAGTAGGTGTCCATCTGATCAATCGAATTAAAAAAGAATCTCTCCATGCTGGCCATGTAGTCAATCAATGCATGTATTTCAGTGAGGCTTGGGGGTTCAGGGGTTTTCCATGCCCGCGCTATGCATAACTTAACTGCCATAAATATGTATATCAGTAATCTCCTCGACACTTGTGGCGTATCGTTCCCTATGATATGTAGCAAAGCATTAGCAGGTAGATCTCAGAGAGAAGGTTAAATGAGTTACAGAGTCCCTCAATTTCTCTCCATAGTGGGGCCATTTTTGTGCACTCCCACCAAATGTGTAAGTCTGAGCCTATTGCTCCGCATCCCCGCCAGCACAGAGGTGAGGTCGCTGGATACATTTTAGCTAGTCTTGCAGGAGTTCTGTGCCACTTCAATAGCACCTTTATGTATACTTCTAGCATAGTGACACAGTGTATGGTTCTTTTGGTTAACAAAATAGCATCTTTCCAATCTTGATCGGAGAAATTAGTACCTATTTCCTATTCCACGCTTTAAATTGCCATGGCACCCCTTGGGTAAGGTCCGATAAAATTAGATTGTAATGAATTGTAAGAGGTTTAGGGTATTTAGATCCACTTTTCCATCTGATCTCTCACGGAGTAGGTTTCGTAAGGGGACCTGCAAGAAACCCCCATGTCTTCAGAAAACTAGAGACCCTGAGGGATTCAAATGGGAGCCAGGGCGGAGGTGGCTCAAATCTAGTGGGTATCAGGGATAAATTGAGTGTCAGATCTTGGTCAAAGAAATCCTCAATGGCCAAAAAACCCTTGAGTCTCCATTCTCCCGAGTGGATATTTTGCAGATCCCAAAACAAACCCGCAGTGTGGTGTACTGGCGATGGGTGGGGGGCAATTAATAGTCTACTTCTCAGGGATTGCCATATTAAGAGGTTGTGCTGGACTACAATATTATGGAGATGGGACCTAAGTCTCCCTGTATTAGGAACCCAGATTAGGTCTGAGAGATCCAAATCCTCCGGTATCGCGAATGCCTCTAAGAGGTACCAACCCGGTTTATCTGTTTTTAGACCCCATGCAGTAACATGTGATAACCTTGCTGCTTCATAGTAAGTGAGGATGTTGGAATGGTCTTTGCAGCGTATTGTAGGCGATTCTATGCGCCTTGTTTTGCCATATGTAATCAAAGAATAATTTGTGTATATGAAACAGAATAGAGTGCGGGACATTGAGCGGGATGCATCAAAACAGATATAGTACCTTCGGAATTAAGGACATTTTAACTGCAGCAACCCTCCCTAACCAGGAGAGTTCTTTAAAGTCCCATTTTGCCAAGAGTTGCCTAAGATCAGAGATTAATGAGTCATAGTTGTCCCGAATCAACTGATCTGGTTTAGCACTGAGGTAAATACCTAAGTGCTTAAGGTGCTGAGTTGACCAGGGAAACGGAAAGGTGGACTGAAGCCTCAGTAACGCGGATTGTTCAAAATGGATAGGATACCCTTCTGTCTTTTTATAATTGATTTTATAATAGCTTATAGCCCCAAACTGGTGAATCACGTCAAAAGCTGCTGGAATGTGTCAGGGTTTTATCCCTGTTTTGTTTGCCATGTGCTGCTGGCAGCCATTTTACTCACCTCTCTTGCTGACTGTGCATTGTGGGGGATGTTGCTCATTTCCTACACTTCCTTTTATGGCCAGACTGGTATGCACCATCCGTGTGAGACAGGATGCAGTCTCAGAATTGTGATGTAATCACTTATTATTTAAAGGGACTCTGTTCAGTATGCTTTGCCTTTGCATTGTCTCAGACCTGTTTGTGAGAGTTCCTGTGTATTACCTGGCTGCCTGACGTCCTTCCTGGTTCCTGATCCCTGGCTTGTTCCTGACTCTGCTGTTTTCCTTGTTCCTGATTCCGGCTCGTCTGACTATTCAGTTTGGCTCCTAACTCGGCTCGTCTGACTACCAGCTCTGGTTTTGACTCCTGGCTTGTTATTTGACTTGTGGACTTTTTATAATTTTTTGCCATTAATAAAGGTGTGATTATTTTTGCACTTCTCGTCTCAGTCTGATTCCTGGCACCCTGACATTACGCAAAGACCATGAATCCTGATGGTGCTAATAATCCACCTTTAAATGCCATCATTTCCAGGATGGATGTACAGGATCACTGCTTGGATTAATTTGCACTAGCCCTGCAAACCCTGCTGACTCGCACTGCACATTTGGACCAAAGTGTCCCGCAAGTTATGGCTGCTCCTGTTTCCGCTGCTGCACCTATGCCTACCAGGAGCAAGTCCGGTTCTGCACCTCTACCTCAGTGATATGGAGGCGATCCTATTCAGTGCAGAGGGTTTTTAAACCAGGTGGGCATTTACTTTGAGATGTTACCTCAGGCGTTTCCCTCTGACAGAGCTAAGGTGGGATTTCTCATCTCGTTACTCTCTGACACAGCTCTTGCCTGGGCTAATCCCTTGTGGGAGACTAATAAACCTGTGATTTCAAATTACCCTGAATTTGTGGCCTCCTTTCGAAGGGTATTTGATATTCTGGCTCGCTCCTCCTCTGCTGCTAAACGACTTATGTCCATTCAGCAAGGTACAAGTACTGAGTTCCGTACACTTGCCGCAGAGGTAGGTTGGAACAATGAAGCCCTTGTTGCCGCCTTCTTTCATGGGCTCTCTGATGCGATTAAAGATGAAGTTGCTGCGAGACATTTACCAGAGGATCTCGAGGCATTGGTGTCTTTTTTGATCCTAATTGACATCAGACTCAGACAGAGGCCCTCTTTCAAGGAGCGCTTGCAGAAGCCTCCTGTTCCGTAGTCTCCTACGTGTTCGTTCCCACCCATGCCTCCTTTTCCTCCCATGCCTCCTGGTCCCGAGTCACCAGGTACTGCTGAGCCGATGCAGTTGGGATTCACGCGTCTCTCCGTGGCGGAGAGGGCCTTTAGGAGGAGGGAGGGGCTCTGCCTCTATTGTGGGTTACAGGGCCACCTTTTGAAGTCTTGTCCTACACGGCCAGGAAACGCTCACACCTAAGGTGCTGTCGGGGGCAGACATTGGGTGGTTTATCCTCGTTCCCGGAACCGCTTAAGGAGAAAACTTTGGTCACGGTTGTCCTTTCCTGGGTGGTCTCCTCCATAGTCACTCAGGCTCTTGTTGACTCCGGTGCTGTGGGCTATTTCATTGACAGTGCTTTTGTATCAAAGCACTCCATTCCTGTTTTGCCTCGGTCCGTTCCGCTTGTTATTGAGACCATTGATGGCAGGGCCCTTCAGCCCGCACTCGTTGCTCACAAAACTGCTCTGTTGTCCATGGCTGTTGGGGTTCTCCATTTTGAAACCCTCCAGTTCAGGTGATAAACGCTCCGCATTTTCCGGTTGTTCTGGGTTATCCAAAAGCACAATCCCAGTCTCGACTGGTGCAGGTCCGAAATTTTGTTGTGGTCCCCACAATGTATTTCCACTTGTCTTCAGAAACCAGTTAAAGTCTTGTGCACTTCTTTGGTATCTCAATTGCCAGAGGAGTACCAAGAGTTCATAGACGTTTTTGACAAGCTGTGTGCCAGTACGTTGCCTCCTTACCGGTCTTACGATTGTGCCATAGATCTGCAACCCGGTGCCATTCCTCCTCGGGGCCGGGTGTACCATCTGTCTGTTGCAGAGAATTGTGCTATGGAGGAGTATGTTGCCGATGCTCTGTCGCGAAGGATCATCCGCAAATCCTGCTCTCCTGCAGGGGCTGGCTTCTTCTTTGTGAAGAAAAAGGGTGACTAGTTAAGAACATGCATCGATTATAGGGGTCTTAATCATCTTACCATTAAGAATGCTTACCCTATTCCACTCATTACGGAACTCTTTGACCACCTCAAGGGAGCTACGGTCTTTACTAAACTTGATTTGACAGGAGCGTACAATCTCGTTAGGATCAAGGAGGGCCACGAATGGAAAACAGCATTTAACACCAGGAGCGGGCATTATGAGTATCTTGTAATGTCCTTTGGCCTATGTAATGCTCCTGCTGTTTTCCAGGAATTTATTAATGATGTCCTACGAGATATGTTGCAACAGTGTGTTGTGGTGCACTTAGACGACATCCTCATACACTCACCCACACTTGAGGCTCATCGTTCTGATGTTACACGGGTTCTTCAGAGATTACGTGAGAACGGCCTGTTTTGTAAATTCGAGAAATGTGAGTTCCATCAGATTCCATCAGATTCAAGTAACCTTCCTAGGTTATGTTATCTCCGTTGCAGGGTTCTCCATGGATCCTGACAAATTATCTCAGTTCTGCAGTGGCCTCGCCCAGTTGGTCTTCGGTCTATTCAATGTTTTTTGGGGTTCACCAATTACTATAGAAAGTTTATTAAAAACTTTTCTTCCTTGGTCAAACCTATCACAGACATGACTGTAAAGAGAATGATCCACTCCATTGGTCACCTACTGCCATTAAGGCCTTTGATAGTCTTAAGACTGCCTTTGCTGCCGCTTCAGTTCTCATCCTAACCCTGTCCTGCCTTTCGTTCTTGAGGTCGATGCGTCTGAGACTGGAGTAGGTGCCCTCTTGTCTCAACGTCCTACGCCTGACGGTTCCTTGCATCCGTGTGGTTTCTTCTCTAAGAAATTGTCTCCAGCGAAGTGCAATTATGAAATTGCCGACAGGGAATTACTGGCCATAATTTTGGCACTCAAGGAATGGAGGCATCTTCTCGAGGGTACTAGCGTGCCAGTGCTCATTCTTACTGACCACAAGTCTATCTGAAGCAAAAACGTTTGTCGCCCCGACAGGCCAGATGGGCGCTATTTTTGTCTCTGTTTAATTATGTGGTCTCCTACCTGCCTGGTAGTAAGAATGTTAGGGCTGATGCCCACTCTCAACAATTTTCGCCTCTGTCCAAGGAGGAGTCTGTACCTACTCCTGTTATACCTCCTGACCATATTTTGGCTACCATACGTACTAATTTGACTTCTCCTTTGGGGGAGGAGATCCTGTCTGCACAAACCAATGCACCTCCTGAGAAACCTAGTGGTAAGTGTTTTGTTCCTGAGAATCTTCGAACTAAACTTTTGCACACTTACCACCATCCTAAAGCTGCAAGTCACCCAGGCAAGAACCAAATGATTTGGTCTGTTACCCAACAATTCTGGTGGCCAGGTCTTCGTTCTGATGTTGCTGCGTATGTTGCCTCCTGCTCAGTTTGTGCACAGAATAAGACTCCTCAACGTCTTCCTGTGGGTCTTCTTCAACATATTGGTAATGGTGAGCATCCTTGGACACATCTTTCCATGGACTTCATTGTCGAGCTCCCTGTTTCCAATGGCAATACTGTTATCCTTATGGTAGTTGACCATTTTTCTAAAATGTCACATTGCATTCCCTTGATGAAGCTGCCTACCGCTCTCCGCTCAGGAGCTTGCTTCAATTTTTGCCCGGGAGGTCTTCCGTTTACATGGTTTACCCAAGGAGATAGTGTCAGACCAGGGTAGCCAGTTTGTCTCCAGATTTTGGCATTCCTTTTGTGCTCAAATGGGGATCCAGCTTTCCTTCTCCTCGGCATATCACCCTCAATCCAATGGGGCTGCAGAACGGTCTAATCAAGCTCTGGAACAGTTCCTCCATTGCTATGTCTCAGAACACCACAATAATTGGTCTGAACTGTTACTTTGGGCAGAGTTTGCTCGTAATAGTGCTATTAATGCTTCCTCCAAGTTATCCCCGTTCATGACGAATTATGGCTTTCAACCATCCTTGTTGCCCGATTCATTCATGTCTCAGGGTATTCCGGCTTTGGAGGAGCATCTCCGGCAACTCCGTTCCACGTGGGTGCAGATTCAGGATTGCCTTCATCGTTCTATGCAGCGCCAAAAGTCCTAGGCTGATCGTAAGCGTCTGCCCGTACCTTCCTACCAGGCCCGCAACTTGAACCTTCGTGTGCCTTCCAATAAATTGGCTCCCCGTTATGTTGGTCCTTTTCAAATACTCCGATGGGTTAATCCTGTGGCCTACGCTCTTGACCTTCCTCCTGCTATGCGCATCTCCAATGTTTTTCATGTCTCCCTCTTGAAACCATTGGTTTGTAATCGGTTTACCACTGTGTTGCCTCATCCCCGTCCTATCTTTGTTGACAACCATGAGGAGTATGAGGTCAGCAGCATTATTGACTCTCGCATGTCCAGGGGCCGTGTACAGTATTTGGTTCACTGGAGGGGCTATGGTCCGGAGGAGCGTTCTTGGGTTCCCTCCTCTGATGTTCATGCTCCCGCCCTCCTCCATGCCTTCCATGCCCGTTTCCCCAATAAGCCTTTTGTCCTCCCGTGGGGGAGGGGTCGTTGAGGGGAGGGTACTGTCAGGGTTTTTCCCTGTTTTGTTTGCCATGTGCTGCTAACAGCCATTTTACTCACCTCTCTTGCTGACTATGGTGCATTGTGGGGGATGCTGCTCATTTCCTGCACTTCCTTTTATGGCCAGACTGGTGTGCATCATCTGTGTGAGACAGGATGCAGTTTCAGAATTGTGATGTAATCACATTATTTAAAGGGCCTCTGTTCAGTATGCTTTGCCTTTGCGTTGTCTCAGACCTGTTTGTGAGAGTTCCTGTGTATTACCTAGCTGTCTGACGTCCTTCCTGGTTCCTGATCCCTGGCTTGTTCCTGACTCTGCTGTTTTCCTTGTTCCTGATTCCGGCTTGTCTGACTATTCGCTTTGGCTCCTGACTCGGCTCGTCTGACTACCAGCTCTAGTTTTGACTCCTGGCTTGTTATTTGACTTGTGGACTTTTTATTATTTTTTGCTATTAATAAAGGTGTGATTATTTTTGCACTTCTCGTCTCAGTCTAATTCCTGGCACCCTGACAGAATGGAGGTCACTGGTTCCGTCAAGAGCAAGGTCACATCATCTGCAAAAAGAACTATTTTCTCTGAGGGACTTAAAAGAGGGACCCCAATAATCCGATCAGATTGTCTAATCTTTTGAGCGAAGGGCTCCATCGCTAGGGCGAAAATGAGCGGAGAAAGTGGGCAACCCTGTCTAGCCCCATTACGAATTGGGAATTCTGGAGAACAAAATCCCATTCCTTTATCTCTCGCATGCGGAACTGAATATAGGTTTTGAATTGCTATAATGAAGGTTTCGGGGAACTAGAATGATTGAAGAACCTCCCAGATGTACTCCCATCTGACCCTGTCGAAGGCTTTTTCAGCATCCAATGACAGGGCCACCATAGGGATATTAAGACGTTGTGCCTCCGTAAATACGGAAATCAATCTTCTGGTATTGTCTGGACCTTGTCTTCCCAACGTGAATCCGACTTGATCATAGTGTATAATTGTCGGTAGCCAATGAACAATCCTATTGTCTATAAGCTTTGAATACAATTTAGTATCCAGATTAATAAGGGATATGGGTCGGTAATTACTACAATCAGTCTGATCTTTTCCCGGTTTAGGTATGGGAATGATGGTGGCCTCTAAAAACTCTCTACGCATTTTCCCCGTTTCTCTTGCAGAGGTTTTTTTATTTATACAGTTTATCATTTAATGTTACAATCTCAAAGTGTTTAATGTCCCTTTAACATGCTCACATTGAAGCAAAAAAGATCCTATTATATAAAAGGCCAAGTGTGTTTGTCCGAAGCTGTCATGCGCAGTAGAGACAGCACGAGGACAAACACACCTGGCCTTTGAGTCCTACTCCCTAGCTGATCTGCTGCAGAAGTGGGCGTGGCCGGGCGTGGCTGGATGAAGGGGCGTGGTCGTGTGTGAATGGCCATGAAGGGGGCGTGGTCGGGGGTGAAGGGGACGTGGTCGGGCACGGTCGCAAGATAGAGATGTGGAGAGATAGAGAGAGAGGAGGGGAGAGAGAGGAGGCGAGAGAGAGTGGAGGGGAGAGAGAGAGAGAGAGAGAGAGAGAGAGAGAGAGAGGAGGGGAGAGAGAGAGGAGGCGAGAGAGAGTGGAGGGGAGAGAGAGAGAGAGAGAGAGAGAGGAGAGGAGGGGAGAGAGGAGGGGAGAGAGAGAGGAGGGGGGGGGGAGAGAGAGAACAGTGGGGGGAGAGAGAGAGGAGAGGGGGGAGAGAGAGAGGAGAGGGGGGAGAGAGAGGGGGAGAGAGAGAGAGGAGAGAGGGGAGAGAGAGAGGAGAGAGGGGAGAGAGAGAGGAGAGGGGAGAGAGAGGAGAGGGGAGAGAGAGAGAGCTCAAAAGAGAGTGGTAGAGAGAGCACAAAAGAGATGGGGGAGAGAGAGAGCGCAAAAGAGAGGGGGAGAGAGAGCGCAAAAGAGATGGGGGAGAGAGAGAGAGCAAAATAGAGGAGGGGAGAGAGCCAAAAGAGATGGGGGAGAGAGAGAGAGCAAAAGAGAGGAGGGGAGAGAGCGCAAAAGAGAGGGAGAGAGAGAGCGCAAAAGAGAGGGTGGAGAGAGAGAGAGCAAAAGAGGGGGGAGAGAGAGAGCACAAAAGAGAGGGGGGGGAGAGAGAGAGCAAAAGAGACGGGGGGAGAGAGTGCAAAAGAGAGGGGGGAGAGAGCGCAAAAGAGAGAGGGGAGAGAGAGAGCACAAAAGAGAAGGGGGAGAGAGAGAGCAAAAGAGAAGGGGGAGAGAGAGCACAAAAGAGAGAGGGGAGAGAGAGAGGGGGAGAGAGGGGAGAGAGGGGGGGAGAGAGGGGAGAGAGGGGGGGAGAGAGAGAGGCGGGGAGAGAGAGAGCGAGAGGAGGGAAGAGAGAGAGGAGAGGAGGCGAGAGAGAGAGGAGAGGGGGAAGAGAGAGAGAGGAGGGGAGGAAGAGAGAGGGGGGGAGAGAGAGCAAAAGAGGGGGGAGAGAGAGAGAGCACCAAAGCAAGGGGGGAGAGAGCACAAAAGAGAGGGGGGAGAAAGGGGAGTGAGGGTGGGAGAGAGAGAGGGGGGGAGAGAGAGAGCGAGAGGAGGGGAGAGAGAGAGGAGGCGAGAGAGAGAGGAGAGGGGGGGAGAGAGAGAGAGGCGGGGAGGAAGAGAGAGGGGGGAGAGAGCAAAAGAGGGGGGGGAGAGAGAGAGAGCACCAAATCGAGGGGGGAGAGAGCGCAAAAGAGAGGGGGAGAGAGTGCAAAAGAGAGGGGGAGAGAACGCAAAAGAGAGGGGGGAGAGAGAGAGAGAGAGAGAGAGAGAGAGCAAAATAAGGGGAGAGAGAGCACAAAAGAGAGGGGGAGAGAGAGAGGGGAAAGAGAGAGAGAAGGGGAGAGAGAGAGGAGAGGGGGGTAGAGAGAGAGGGGGTAGAGAGAGAGGGGGAAGAGAGAGCTCAAAAGCGAGGGGGAGAGAGAGCTCAAAAGAGATGGGAGAGAGAGAGGGGGGAGAGAGAGCTCAAAAGAGAGAGGGAGAGAGAGCGCAAAAGAGGTGGGGGAGAGAGAGCTCAAAAGAGAGGGGGAGAGAGAGTGCAAAAGAGATGGGGGAGAGAGCTCAAAAGAAAGGGGGAGAGAGAGCGCAAAAGAGATGGGGGAGAGAGAGAGAGCAAAAGAGTGGGGGAGAGAGAGCGCAAAAGAGAGGGGGAGAGAGAGAGCGCAAAAGAGAGGGGGAGAGAGAGCACGCACAAGAGAGGGGGAGAGAGAGAGAGAAAAAGAGAGGGGGGAGAGAGAGAGCAAAAGAGAGGGGGGAGAGAGAGAGCAAAAGAGAGGGGGGAGAGAGAGAGCGCAGAAGAGAGGGGGGGAGAGAGAGCGCAAAAGAGAGGGGGAGAGAGAGCGCAAAAGAGAGGGGGGAGAGAGAGCGCAAAAGAGAGGGGGAGAGAGAGCGCAAAAGAGAGGGGGGAGAGAGAGCGCAAAAGAGGGGGGAGAGAGAGAGAGCGCAAAAGAGGGGGGAGAGAGCACAAAAGAGAGGGGGAGAGAGCACAAAAGAGATGAGGGAGAGAGAGAGCGCAAAAGAGATGGGGGAGAGAGAGAATGCAAAAGAGATGGGGAGAGAGAGAGCACAAAAGAGAGGGGGAGGGAGAGAGCAAAAAAGAGAGGGGGAGAGAGAGAGTGCAAAAGAGAGGGGGGAGAGAGAGAGCGCAAAAGAGAGGGGAGAGAGAGAGCGCAAAAGAGAGGGGGAGAGAGAGAGCTCAAAAGAGAGGGGGAGAGAGAGAGCTCAAAAGAGAGGGGGAGAGAGAGAGCAAAATAGAGGGGGGAGAGAGAGAGAGAGCAAAAGAGAGGGGGAGGGAGAGAGCGCAAGGGGTGGGCTGTACTGCAAAAAATGGCCCGTGTGAACAGGCTTTAGGACTAGTATATAATTATTTACTTTAGATACATAAGCGCTAGAAGCATAGGGCAACTTGCTACGTCTGGACAGTATCTGATAATTGTGTTTTACCACATAGCTGTGCTGCTGAGACTGGACAGTGCCGCTGCAGAAACAATATGGTGAGCAGGCAGTGCAACCGCGTGAAATCAGGATACTATCGAATCAACTTGGATCACTACGTCTACGAGGCAGAATCAGCTTTACTTCGGCAGGTAAGGAGCAAACCAGCAGTGCCTGTAATATAAAGGAGAATATGCTGATCACTAGGGAGCAAACCAGCAGTGCCTGTAATATAAAGGTGAATATGCTGATCACTAGGGAGCAAACCAGCACTGCCTGTAATATAAAGGTGAATATGCTGATCACTAGGAAGCAAACCAGCACTGCCTGTAATATAAAGGTTAATATGCTGATCACTAGGGAACAAACCAGCACTGCCTGTAATATAAAGGTTAATATGCTGATCACTAGGGAGCAAACCAGCAGTGCCTGTAATATAAAGGTAAATATGCTGATCACTAGGGAGCAAACCAGCACTGCCTGTAATATAAAGGTGAATATGCTGATCACTAGGAAGCAAACCAGCACTGCCTGTAATATAAAGGTGAATATGCTGATCATCAATAGGGAGCAAACCAGCACTGCCTGTAATATAAAGGTGAATATGCTGATCACTAGGGAACAAACCAGCAGTGCCTGTAATATAAAGGTTAATATGCTGATCACTAGGGAGCAAACCAGCAGTGCCTGTAATATAAAGGTAAATATGCTGATCACTAGGGAGCAAACCAGCACTGCCTGTAATAAAAAGGTGAATATGCTGATCACTAGGGAGCAAACCAGCAGTGCCTGTAATATAAAGGTGAATATGCTGATCACTAGGGAGCAAACCAGCACTGCCTGTAATATAAAGGTGAATATGCTGATCACTAGGGAGCAAACCAGCACTGCCTGTAATATAAAGGTGATCATGCTGATCACTAGGGAGCAAACCAGCAGTGCCTGTAAAATAAAGGTGACTATGCTGATCACTAGGGAGCAAACCAGCTGTGCCTGTAATATAAAGGTGAATATGCTGATCACTAGGGAGCAAACCAGCACTGCCTGTAATATAAAGGTGACTATGCTGATCACTAGGGAGCAAACCAGCACTGCCTGTAATATAAAGGTGAATATGCTGATCATCAATAGGGAGCAAACCAGCACTGCCTGTAATATAAAGGTGAATATGCTGATCACTAGGGAACAAACCAGCAGTGCCTGTAATATAAAGGTTAATATGCTGATCACTAGGGAGCAAACCAGCAGTGCCTGTAATATAAAGGTAAATATGCTGATCACTAGGGAGCAAACCAGCACTGCCTGTAATAAAAAGGTGAATATGCTGATCACTAGGGAGCAAACCAGCAGTGCCTGTAATATAAAGGTGAATATGCTGATCACTAGGGAGCAAACCAGCACTGCCTGTAATATAAAGGTGAATATGCTGATCACTAGGGAGCAAACCAGCACTGCCTGTAATATAAAGGTGATCATGCTGATCACTAGGGAGCAAACCAGCAGTGCCTGTAAAATAAAGGTGACTATGCTGATCACTAGGGAGCAAACCAGCTGTGCCTGTAATATAAAGGTGAATATGCTGATCACTAGGGAGCAAACCAGCACTGCCTGTAATATAAAGGTGACTATGCTGATCACTAGGGAGCAAACCAGCTGTGCCTGTAATATAAAGGTGAATATGCTGATCACTAGGGAGCAAACCAGCACTGCCTGTAATATAAAGGTGACTATGCTGATCACTAGGGAGCAAACCAGCACTGCCTGTAATATAAAGGTGACTATGCTGATCACTAGGGAGCAAACCAGCAGTGCCTGTAATATAAAGGTGAGCATGCTGATCACTAGGGAGCAAACCAGCACTGTCTGTAATATAAAGGTGAATATGCTGATCACTAGGGAGCAAACCAGCCGTGCCTGTAATATAAAGGTGAATATGCTGATCACTAGGGAGCAAACCAGCAGTGCCTGTAATATAAAGGTGAATATGCTAATCACTAGGGAGCAAACTAGCACTTCCTGTAATATAAAGGTGAATATGCTGATCACTAAGGAGCAAAGCAGCAGTGCCGGTAATATAAAGGTGAGTATGCTGATCACTAGGGAGCAAACCAGCAGTGCCTGTAATATAAAGGTGAATATGCTGATCACTAGGGAGCAAACCAGCAGTGCCTATAATATAAAGGTGAATATGCTGATCACTAGGGAGCAAACCAGCAGTGCCTGTAATATAAAGATGAATATGCTGATCACTAGAGAACAAACCAGCAGTGCCTGTAATATAAAGGTGAATATGCTGATCACTAGGGAGCAAACCAGCAGTGCCTGTAATATAAAGGTGAATATGCTGATCACTAGGGAGCAAACCAGCACTGCCTGTAATATAAAGGTGAATATGCTGATCACTAGGGAGCAAACAAGCACTGCCTGTAATATAAAGGTGAATATGCTGATCACTAGGGAGCAAACCAGCAGTGCTTGCAATATAAAGGTGAATATGCTGATCACTAGGGAGCAAACCAGCACCGCCTGTTATATAAAGGTGAATATGCTGATCACTAGGGAGCAAACCAGCACCGCCTGTTATATAAAGGTGAATATGCTGATCACTAGGGAGCAAACCAGCAGTGACTGTAATATAAAGGTCACTATGCTGATCACTAGGGAGCAAACCAGCACTGCCTGTAATATAAAGGTGAATATGCTGATCACTAAGGAGCAAAGCAGCAGTGCCGGTAATATAAAGGTGACTATGCTGATCACTAGGGAGCAAACCAGCAGTGCCTGTAATATAAAGGTGAATATGCTGATCACTAGGGAGCAAACCAGCAGTGCCTATAATATAAAGGTGAATATGCTGATCACTAGGGAGCAAACCAGCAGTGCCTGTAATATAAAGATGAATATGCTGATCACTAGAGAACAAACCAGCAGTGCCTGTAATATAAAGGTGAATATGCTGATCACTAGGGAGCAAACCAGCAGTGCCTGTAATATAAAGGTGAATATGCTGATCACTAGGGAGCAAACCAGCACTGCCTGTAATATAAAGGTGAATATGCTGATCACTAGGGAGCAAACCAGCACTGCCTGTAATATAAAGGTGAATATGCTGATCACTAGGGAGCAAACCAGCAGTGCTTGCAATATAAAGGTGAATATGCTGATCACTAGGGAGCAAACCAGCAATTACTGTAATATAAAGGTCACTGTGCTGATCACTAGGGAGCAAACCAGCACGCACTGCCTGTAATATAAAGGTGAATATGCTGATCACTAAGGAGCAAAGCAGCAGTGCCGGTAATATAAAGGTGACTATGCTGATCACTAGGGAGCAAACCAGCAGTGCCTATAATATAAAGGTGAATATGCTGATCACTAGGGAGCAAACCAGCAGTGCCTGTAATATAAAGGTGAATATGCTGATCACTAGGGAGCAAACCAGCAGTGCCTGTAATATAAAGGTGAATATGCTGATCACTAGAGAGCAAACCAGCAGTGCCTGTAATATAAAGGTGAATATGCTGATCACTAGGGAGCAAACCAGCAGTGCCTGTAATATAAAGATGAATATGCTGATCACTAGAGAACAAACCAGCAGTGCCTGTAATATAAAGGTGAATATGCTGATCACTAGGGAGCAAACCAGCAGTGCCTGTAATATAAAGGTGAATATGCTGATCACTAGGGAGCAAACCAGCACTGCCTGTAATATAAAGGTGAATATGCTGATCACTAGGGAGCAAACAAGCACTGCCTGTAATATAAAGGTGAATATGCTGATCACTAGGGAGCAAACCAGCAGTGCTTGCAATATAAAGGTGAATATGCTGATCACTAGGGAGCAAACCAGCACCGCCTGTTATATAAAGGTGAATATGCTGATCACTAGGGAGCAAACCAGCACCGCCTGTTATATAAAGGTGAATATGCTGATCACTAGGGAGCAAACCAGCAGTGACTGTAATATAAAGGTCACTATGCTGATCACTAGGGAGCAAACCAGCACTGCCTGTAATATAAAGGTGAATATGCTGATCACTAAGGAGCAAAGCAGCAGTGCCGGTAATATAAAGGTGACTATGCTGATCACTAGGGAGCAAACCAGCAGTGCCTGTAATATAAAGGTGAATATGCTGATCACTAGGGAGCAAACCAGCAGTGCCTATAATATAAAGGTGAATATGCTGATCACTAGGGAGCAAACCAGCAGTGCCTGTAATATAAAGATGAATATGCTGATCACTAGAGAACAAACCAGCAGTGCCTGTAATATAAAGGTGAATATGCTGATCACTAGGGAGCAAACCAGCAGTGCCTGTAATATAAAGGTGAATATGCTGATCACTAGGGAGCAAACCAGCACTGCCTGTAATATAAAGGTGAATATGCTGATCACTAGGGAGCAAACCAGCACTGCCTGTAATATAAAGGTGAATATGCTGATCACTAGGGAGCAAACCAGCAGTGCTTGCAATATAAAGGTGAATATGCTGATCACTAGGGAGCAAACCAGCAATTACTGTAATATAAAGGTCACTGTGCTGATCACTAGGGAGCAAACCAGCACGCACTGCCTGTAATATAAAGGTGAATATGCTGATCACTAAGGAGCAAAGCAGCAGTGCCGGTAATATAAAGGTGACTATGCTGATCACTAGGGAGCAAACCAGCAGTGCCTATAATATAAAGGTGAATATGCTGATCACTAGGGAGCAAACCAGCAGTGCCTGTAATATAAAGGTGAATATGCTGATCACTAGGGAGCAAACCAGCAGTGCCTGTAATATAAAGGTGAATATGCTGATCACTAGAGAGCAAACCAGCAGTGCCTGTAATATAAAGGTGAATATGCTGATCACTAGGGAGCACACCAGCAGTGCCTGTAATATAAAGGTGAATATGCTGATCACTAGGGAGCAAACCAGCACTGCCTGTAATATAAAGGTGAATATGCTGATCACTAGGGAGCAAACCAGCACTGCCTGTAATATAAAGGTGAATATGCTGATCACTAGGAAGCAAACCAGCACTGCCTGTAATATAAAGGTCACTATGCTGATCACTAGGGAGCAAACCAGCAGTGCCTGTAATATAAAGGTGAATATGCTGATCACTAGGGAGCACACCAGCAGTGCCTGTAATATAAAGGTGAATATGCTGATCACTAGGGAGCAAACCAGCACTGCCTGTAATATAAAGGTGAATATGCTAATCACTAGGGAGCAAACCAGCACTGCCTGTAATATAAAGGTGAATATGCTGATCACTAGGAAGCAAACCAGCACTGCCTGTAATATAAAGGTCACTATGCTGATCACTAGGGAGCAAACCAGCAGTGCCTGTAATATAAAGGTGAATATGCTGATCACTAGGGAGCAAACCAGCAGTGCCTGTAATATAAAGGTGAATATGTTGATCACTAGGGAGCAAACCAGCAGTGCCTATAATATAAAGGTGAATATGCTGATCACTAGGGAGCAAACCAGCAGTGCCTGTAACATAAAGGTGACTATGCTGATCACTAGGGAGCAAACCAGCAGTGCCTATAATATAAAGGTGAATATGCTGATCACTAGGGAGCAAACCAGTAGTGCCTGTAATATAAAGGTGAATATGCTGATCACTAGAGAGCAAACCAGCACTGCCTGTAATATAAAGGTGAATATGCTGATCACTAGGGAGCAAACCAGCACTGCCTGTAATATAAAGGTGAATATGCTGATCACTAGGCAGCAAACCAGCACTGCCTGTAATATAAAGGTGAATATGCTGATCACTAGGGAGCAAACCAGCAGTTCCTGTAATATAAAGGTGAATATGCTGATCACTAGGGAGCAAACCAGCAGTGCCTGTAATATAAAGGGAATATGCTGATCACTAGAGAGCAAACCAGCAGTGCCTGTAATATAAAGGTGAATATGCTGATCACTAGGGAGCAAACCAGCACTGCCTGTAATATAGAGGTGAATATTCTGATCACTAGGGAGCAAACCAGCAGTGCCTGTAATATAAAGGTGAATATGCTGATCACTAGGGAGCAAACCAGCAGTGCCTGTAATATAAAGGTGAATATGCTGATCACTAGGGAGCAAACCAGCAGTGCTTGTAATATAAAGGTGAATATGCTGATCACTAGGGAGCACACCAGCAGTGCCTGTAATATAAAGGTGAATATGCTGATCACTAGGGAGCAAACCAGCACTGCCTGTAATATAAAGGTGAATATGCAGATCACTAGGGAGCAAACCAGCACTGCCTGTAATATAAAGGTGAATATGCTGATCACTAGGAAGCAAACCAGCACTGCCTGTAATATAAAGGTGAATATGCTGATCACTAGGGAGCAAACCAGCAGTGCCTGTAATATAAAGGTGAATATGTTGATCACTAGGGAGCAAACCAGCAGTGCCTGTAATATAAAGGTGAATATGCTGATCACTAGGGAGCAAACCAGCAGTGCCTGTAATATAAAGGTGACTATGCTGATCACTAGGGAGCAAACCAGCAGTGCCTATAATATAAAGGTGAATATGCTGATCACTAGGGAGCAAACCAGTAGTGCCTGTAATATAAAGGTGAATATGCTGATCACTAGAGAGCAAACCAGCACTGCCTGTAATATAAAGGTGACTATGCTGATCACTAGGGAGCAAACCAGCAGTGCCTATAATATAAAGGTGAATATGCTGATCACTAGGGAGCAAACCAGCAGTGCCTGTAATATAACGGTGAATATGCTGATCACTAGAGAGCAAACCAGCAGTGCCTGTAATATAAAGGTGAATATGCTGATCACTAGGGAGCACACCAGCAGTGCCTGTAATATAAAGGTGAATATGCTGATCACTAGGGAGCAAACCAGCACTGCCTGTAATATAAAGGTGAATATGCTGATCACTAGGGAGCAAGCCAGCACTGCCTGTAATATAAAGGTGAATATGCTGATCACTAGGAAGCAAACCAGCACTGCCTGTAATATAAAGGTCACTATGCTGATCACTAGGGAGCAAACCAGCAGTGCCTGTAATATAAAGGTGAATATGCTGATCACTAGGGAGCACACCAGCAGTGCCTGTAATATAAAGGTGAATATGCTGATCACTAGGGAGCAAACCAGCACTGCCTGTAATATAAAGGTGAATATGCTGATCACTAGGGAGCAAACCAGCACTGCCTGTAATATAAAGGTGAATATGCTGATCACTAGGAAGCAAACCAGCACTGCCTGTAATATAAAGGTCACTATGCTGATCACTAGGGAGCAAACCAGCAGTGCCTGTAATATAAAGGTGAATATGCTGATCACTAGGGAGCAAACCAGCAGTGCCTGTAATATAAAGGTGAATATGTTGATCACTAGGGAGCAAACCAGCAGTGCCTGTAATATAAAGGTGAATATGCTGATCACTAGGGAGCAAACCAGCAGTGCCTGTAATATAAAGGTGACTATGCTGATCACTAGGGAGCAAACCAGCAGTGCCTATAATATAAAGGTGAATATGCTGATCACTAGGGAGCAAACCAGTAGTGCCTGTAATATAAAGGTGAATATGCTGATCACTAGAGAGCAAACCAGCACTGCCTGTAATATAAAGGTGAATATGCTGATCACTAGGGAGCAAACCAGCACTGCCTGTAATATAAAGGTGAATATGCTGATCACTAGGCAGCAAACCAGCACTGCCTGTAATATAAAGGTGAATATGCTGATCACTAGGGAGCAAACCAGCAGTTCCTGTAATATAAAGGTGAATATGCTGATCACTAGGGAGCAAACCAGCAGTGCCTGTAATATAAAGGGAATATGCTGATCACTAGAGAGCAAACCAGCAGTGCCTGTAATATAAAGGTGAATATGCTGATCACTAGGGAGCAAACCAGCACTGCCTGTAATATAGAGGTGAATATTCTGATCACTAGGGAGCAAACCAGCAGTGCCTGTAATATAAAGGTGAATATGCTGATCACTAGGGAGCAAACCAGCAGTGCCTGTAATATAAAGGTGAATATGCTGATCACTAGGGAGCAAACCAGCAGTGCTTGTAATATAAAGGTGAATATGCTGATCACTAGGGAGCACACCAGCAGTGCCTGTAATATAAAGGTGAATATGCTGATCACTAGGGAGCAAACCAGCACTGCCTGTAATATAAAGGTGAATATGCAGATCACTAGGGAGCAAACCAGCACTGCCTGTAATATAAAGGTGAATATGCTGATCACTAGGAAGCAAACCAGCACTGCCTGTAATATAAAGGTGAATATGCTGATCACTAGGAAGCAAACCAGCACTGCCTGTAATATAAAGGTCACTATGCTGATCACTAGGGAGCAAACCAGCAGTGCCTGTAATATAAAGGTGAATATGCTGATCACTAGGGAGCAAACCAGCAGTGCCTGTAATATAAAGGTGAATATGTTGATCACTAGGGAGCAAACCAGCAGTGCCTGTAATATAAAGGTGAATATGCTGATCACTAGGGAGCAAACCAGCAGTGCCTGTAATATAAAGGTGACTATGCTGATCACTAGGGAGCAAACCAGCAGTGCCTATAATATAAAGGTGAATATGCTGATCACTAGGGAGCAAACCAGTAGTGCCTGTAATATAAAGGTGAATATGCTGATCACTAGAGAGCAAACCAGCACTGCCTGTAATATAAAGGTGAATATGCTGATCACTAGGGAGCAAACCAGCACTGCCTGTAATATAAAGGTGAATATGCTGATCACTAGGCAGCAAACCAGCACTGCCTGTAATATAAAGGTGAATATGCTGATCACTAGGGAGCAAACCAGCAGTTCCTGTAATATAAAGGTGAATATGCTGATCACTAGGGAGCAAACCAGCAGTGCCTGTAATATAAAGGGAATATGCTGATCACTAGAGAGCAAACCAGCAGTGCCTGTAATATAAAGGTGAATATGCTGATCACTAGGGAGCAAACCAGCACTGCCTGTAATATAGAGGTGAATATTCTGATCACTAGGGAGCAAACCAGCAGTGCCTGTAATATAAAGGTGAATATGCTGATCACTAGGGAGCAAACCAGCAGTGCCTGTAATATAAAGGTGAATATGCTGATCACTAGGGGGCAAACCAGCAGTGCCTGTAATATAAAGGTGAATATGCTGATCACTAGGGAGCAAACCAGCAGTGCCTGTAATATAAAGGTGAATATGCTGATCACACAATTTAGTACCATGATTTAACCAAGTTCCTCAGTAATTCTTCCCCCTTTCTTATCAACAGCATCTGCATCTTTATGGTCACAATATCATTTTAAACAATATTTTAACCAGAATGTTCATTAAAAGGAGCATAAAACCCATTTGTTCCCTCATGATTCAGATAGAACATAGAATTGCAAACAACTTTCCAAACCACTTCTATTATCAAATTTGCTTTATTCTTTTAGTATCCTTTGTTGACCAAACAGCATTGCACTACTGGGAGCTAGCTGAACCCATCAGATGAGCTAATAACAATAGGCATGTGTGTGTATCCCCCAAATCAACAGCTAGCTTCCAGTAGTGCATTGCTGCTCCTGAGCCTATACAGATATGCTTTTCATTAAACAATACCAAGAGAACAAAGCACAATAGAAAATAGAAGTAAATAGAAAAGTTTGTTTAAATTGCATGTTCTAACTGAATCATGAAAGTTTAATTTCTACTTAAATTTCACTTTAATGTAAATATTTTATTCATTTTAATGCCCACCTTTAGTTATAAGAGACTGTGAAATGTTAGTACATTTTTCTCTCTGATCTAAAGGAAATGAGCAGTGTGAGTGTTTCCATTAGTGTATACATAACACATTGCCAAGTAAACATATATGCACAGTGAAACTGAAACACAGCTAAATTCTTAACCCATTACTTTATAAGTGCAGCAGTTGATGACTTTTTGTTCTAATACTCCAAACACGTTAATATCCATTTTTTGGGGGGCACACTTAGATCTTCCAGCTCCACATTCATGTTCTCATTCCTTTATTACACTTTGGCATTGTAGCTTCTGTTCCCCTTTTTCTATCTAGTCATCACCACACTATATTTAGTAGCTTAAATAATTACTTTAATATATAAACAATTTCCTCTAACGTTTGCCTTGTGTCTTGGTTTTGGATGAAATTGAAACACCCAAATATAATAACTCATTCACTTCTTTATTGCCATTCATAGGGAAGTTCAGTCTCTGAGAGGGAACGTCCAGTGGATACTTCTGTTTCTTGGACTGGTGCTGGTTTTGCTTTGGTTCCAGAGGGAGGAGTTCTGGAGTTTCAAATGAACAATATTCCCTTTTCCATGGAATATGATGTTGTCATCCGATATGAGCCCAAGGTAAGCTGAATTTAGCTGCTTACTTTATTTAAAAGAAAAGAAAAATTCAAGATTGTGGGATGAGAATATACAGAACCAAATGTGTAGATCATGGTAGGAGCAGATACAGAACCAATACTGTAGATCATGGCATAAGACGATACAAAGCCAAGACTGTAGATCATGGCATGAGAAAATACAGAGCCAAGACTGTAGATCATGGTATGAGAAGATACAGAACCAAGACTGTAGATCATAGCATGAGAAAATACAGAACCAAGACTGTAGATCATGGCATGAGAAGATACAGAACCAAGACTGTAGATCATGGCATAAGATGATACAGAGCCAAGACTGTAGATCATGGCATGAGAAAATACAGAGCCAAGACTGTAGATCATGGTATGAGAAGATACCAAACCAAGACTGTAGATCACGGCATGAGAACATACAGAACCAAGACTGTAGATCACGGCATGAGAAGATACAGAACCAAGAATGTAGATCATGGCATGAGAAGATACCGAACCAAGACTGTAGATCACGGCATGAGAAGATACAGAACCAAGACTGTAGATCACAGCATGAGAAGATACAGAACCAAGAATGTAGATCACGGCATGAGAAGATACCGAACCAAGACTGTAGATCACGGCATGAGAAGATACAGAGTCAATACTGTAAATCATGGCATTAGAAGATACAGAACCAAGACTGTAGATCATGGCATGATAAGATACAGAAAAAAGAAGCAGATGGCAGCACTCCAGAATAAAATATGTATATTTATTTACATCTACTCCAAACAAACATAGAACAACAATGTTTTGGGTGTTATCCCTTAATCGTGTTGTATTAAGGGATAACACCTGAAACGTCGCTGTTCTATGTTTGTTTGGAGTAGATGTAAATAAATATACATCTTTTATTCGGGAGTGCTGCCATCTGCTTCTTTTTTCTACATTGTATTTGGGACTTGTTGGTGTGGGGTCCTGGATAGCTTGGTCACCCGTTTGATACAAAGGGGCTGGAGAGCATATATTCTACATGAGAAGATACAGAACCAAGACTGTAGATAATGGCATGAGAAGATGCAGAAACAATACTGTAGATCATGGCATGAGAAGATACAGAGCCAATAATGTAAATCATGGCATGAGAAGATACAGAACCAAGACTGTAGATCATGGCATGAGAAGATGCAGAAACAATACTGTAGATCATGGCATGAGAAGATACAGAGCCAATAACGTAAATCATGGCATGAGAACATACAGAACCAAGACTGTAGATCATGGCATGAGAAGATACAGAACCAAGGCTGTAGATCATGGCATATGAAGATACAGAACCAAGACTGTAGATCATGGCATGAGAAGATACAGAACCAAGACTGTAGATCATGGCATGAGAAGATACAGAACCAAGACTGTAGATCATGGTATGAGAAGATACAGAACCAAGACTGTAGATCACGGCATGAGAAGATACAGAACCAAGACTGTAGATCATGGCATGAGAAGATACAGAACCAAGACTGTAGATCATGGCATGAGAAGATACAGAACCAAGACTGTAGATCATGGCATGAGAAGATACAGAACCAAGACTGTAGATCATAGCATATGAAGATACAGAACCAAGACTGTAGTTCATGGCATGAGAAGATACAGAACCAAGACTGTAGATCATGGCATGAGAAGATACAGAACCAAGACTGTAGATCATGGCATGAGAAGATACAGAACCAAGACTGTAGATCACGGCATGAGAAGATACAGAACCAAGACTGTAGATCATGGCATGAGAAGATACAGAACCAAGACTGTAGATCATGGAATGAGAAGATACAGAACCAAGACTGTAGATCATGACATGAGAAGATAAACAACCAAGACTGTAGATCATGGCATGAGAAGATACAGAACCAAGACTGTAGGTCATGGCATGAGAAGATAAACAACCAAGACTATAGATCATGGCATGAGAAGATACAGAACCAAGACTGTAGATCATGGCATGAGAAGATACAGAACCAAGACTGTAGATCATGGCATGAGAAGATACAGAACTAATACTGTAGATCATGGCATGAGAAGATACAGAACCAAGATTGTAGATCATGGCATGAGAAGATATAGAACCAATACTGTAGATCATGGCATGAGAAGATACAGAACCAAAACTGTAGATCATGGCATGACTCAGAAAACAAACAAAACATAGGAGGCGCCTCATGGTGTAGTATATTTGAAAAATAGATGAATAAAAACAGGAATAAAAAAGGCTCACTTACATGTGTAGAGTGCACTAAATATAAGTGCAAGGCAGGCGTGCCGGGTCGTCAGAACTGCCCGGTAAGCTCCCCTCAGGTTACAGGAACCTATTGTCACTATGGTGTCCAGCTCCCAGATAGGGCATATAGTGAACAATCGGAGTCTTATGTTAGCATCTGTGGTGGGTGCAAAAACAATGTGTAGTAACACATCAGCAAATATCACAGGAGTGTGAATAAAAAAGTATTTTATTAAAATAGTGACGTGTTTCTCAGCTGGTACATAGCTGTATCATTAGCTTATACCAAGACTGTAGAAACAGATACAGAACCAAGACCTTAATAGTTTCTACATATAAAAAATAGTGTTTTAAAACTATGTGTATTTAAAAAAAGTTGTAAGTTGTCATTATTTTATTTTGTGTGCTATTCTTGTAATTTAACTAAAAAATTTACGGCTAGATTACGAGTTTTCGTCGGTAAGACTTGCGGGGCTAACAAACCTTTTGTTCCCACCACTCCCTTAAGACAACGCTGGTATTACAGGTTTTTTTAAACCTGGCGTTAGCCGCAAAAAGTTGAGCGTAGAGCAGAATTTAGCTCCACATCTCACCTCAATACCAGCGTTGCTTACGGTAGCGGTAAGCCGGCTAAACGTGCTCGTGCGCGATTTCCCCATAGGAAACAATGGGGCTGAGCTGGCTGAAAAAAAACCTAAAACCTGCAAAAAAACAGCGTCCAGCTTCTAACGCAGCCCCATTGTTTCCTATGGGGAAAATAAATCTATGTCTACACCTAACACCTAATGCGAGCGCAATCCTATTGGCTGATTGGATCAGCCAATAGGATTTTTCCTACCTTAATTCCGATTGGCTGATAGAATCCTATCAGCCAATCGGAATTCAAGGGACGCCATCTTGGATGACGTCATTTTAAGGAACGTTCATTCAGTGTTAGGACGTCGTTTGAAGAGGATGGCTCCGCGTCGGCTGGCTTGAAGATGGACCCGCTCCGCTCCGGATGGATGAAGATAGATGCCTGCTTGGATGAAGACTTCTGCCACTTGGAGGACCTCTTCTGCCTGGATCGGATGAAGACTTCTGCCCCTCTGGAGGTCCACTTGTGCCTGGCTGGGTGAAGACGGCTCAAGGTAGGGAGATCTTCTGGGGGGTAGTGTTAGATTTTTTTAAGGGAGGGTAGGGTGGATTTTAGAGTAGGGTTGGGTGTGTGGGTGGTGGGTTTTAATGTTGGGGGGTATTGTATTTTTTTTACAGGTGAAAGAGCTGATTACTTTGGGGCAATGCCCCACAAAAAGTCCTTTTAAGGGCTATTTGTAATTTAGTATAGGGTAGGGAATTTTATTATTTTGGGGGGATTTTTTATTTTATTAGGGGGATTCGATTAGGTGTAATTAGTTTA
>NC_069505.1:257374385-257376885 GCF_027579735.1 Bombina bombina
AACTAACTAAGTTACAAAAAATAAAAAAATATTTACAAACATTAGAAAAATATTACAACAATTTTAAACTAATTACACCTACTCTAAGCCCCCTAATAAAATAACAAAGACCCCCAAAATAAAAAAATGCCCTACCCTATTCTAAAATTAAAATAGAAAAGCTCTTTTACCTTACCAGCCCTGAAAAGGGCCCTTTGCGGGGCATGCCCCAAAGAATTCAGCTCTTTTGCCTGTAAAAAAAAACATACAATACCCCCCCCAACATTACAACCCACCACCCACATACCCCTAATCTAACCCAAACCCCCTTTAAATAAACCTAGCACTAAGCCCCTGAAGATCTCCCTACCTTATCTTCACCACACCGGGTATCAGCGATCCGTCCAGGCTCTGATGTCTTGATCCAAGCCCAAGCGGGGGGGCTGAAGATGTCCATGATCTGGCTGAAGTCTTCATCCAAGCGGGAGCTGAAGAGGTCCATGATCCGACTGAAGTCTTCTATCAAGCGGCATCTTCAATCTTCTTTCTTCCGGATCCATGTAGTTCATCCCGCCGACGCGGAACATCCATCTTCACCGACGACTTCCCGACGAATGACGGTTCCTTTAAGGGACGTCATCCAAGATGGCGTCCCTCGAATTCCGATTGGCTGATAGGATTCTATCAGCCAATCGGAATTAAGGTAGGAAAATTCTGATTGGCTGATGGAATCAGCCAATCAGATTCAAGTTCAATCCGATTGGGTGATCCGATCAGCCAATCAGATTGAGCTCGCATTCTATTGGCTGATCGGAACAGCCAATAGAATGCAAGCTCAATCTGATTGGCTGATCGGATCAGCCAATCGGATTGAACTTGAATCTGATTGGCTGATTCCATCAGCCAATCAGAATTTTCCTACCTTAATTCCGATTGGCTGATAGAATCCTATCAGCCAATCGGAATTTGAGGGACGCCATCTTGGATGACGTCCCTTAAAGGAACCGTCATTCGTCGGGAAGTCGTCGGTGAAGATGGATGTTCCGCGTCGGCGGGATGAACTACATGGATCCGGAAGAAAGAAGATTGAAGATGCCGCTTGATAGAAGACTTCAGTCGGATCATGGACCTCTTCAGCTCCCGCTTAGATGAAGACTTCAGCCGGATCATGGACATCTTCAGCCCCCCGCTTGGGCTTGGATCAAGACATCGGAGGCTCTTCTGGATCGATCGGTGAACCCGGCGTGGTGAAGACAAGGTAGGGAGATCTTCAGGGGCTTAGTGTTAGGTTTATTTAAGGGGGGTTTGGGTTAGATTAGGGGTATGTGGGTGGTGGGTTGTAATGTTGGGGGGGGTATTGTATGGTTTTTTTTACAGGCAAAAGAGCTGAATTCTTTGGGGCATGCCCCGCAAAGGGCCCTTTTCAGGGCTGGTAAGGTAAAAGAGCTTTTCTATTTTAATTTTAGAATAGGGTAGGGCATTTTTTTATTTTGGGGGTCTTTGTTATATTATTAGGGGGCTTAGAGTAGGTGTAATTAGTTTAAAATTGTTGTAATATTTTTCTAATGTTTGTAAATATTTTTTTATTTTTTGTAACTTAGTTCTTTTTTATTTTTTGTACTTTAGTTAGTTTATTTCATTGTATTTATTTGTAGGTATTTTATTTAATTAATTTATTGATAGTGTAGTGTTAGGTTTAATTGTAGATAATTGTAGGTAGTTTATTTAATTTATTTATTGATAGTGTAGTGTTAGGTTTAATTTTAACTTAGGTTAGGATTTATTTTACAGGTAATTTTGTAATTATTTTAACTAGGTAACTATTAAATAGTTATTAACTATTTAATAGCTATTGTACCTGGTTAAAATAATTACAAAGTTGCCTGTAAAATAAATATTAATCCTAAAATAGCAACAATATAACTATTAGTTATATTGTAGCTATATTAGGGTTTATTTTAATAAGAGTTAATTTATTTTGTTAGATTTAAATTATATTTAAGTTAGGGGGTGTTAGTGTTAGGGTTAGACTTAGCTTTAGGGGTTAATACATTTATTATAGTAGCGGTGTGGTCCGGTCGGCAGATTAGGGGTTAATAATTGTAGGTAGGTGGAGGCGACGTTGGGGGCGGCAGATTAGGGGTTAATAAATATAATATAGGGGTCGGCTGTGTTAGGGGCAGCAGATTAGGGGTACATAGGTATAATGTAGATTGCGGCGGTGTACGGAGCGGCAGATTAGGGGTTAAAAAAAATATGCAGGTGTCAGCGATAGCGGGGGCAGCAGATTAGGGGTTAATTAATATTACGTAGGTGTCGGCGGTATTAGGGGCAGCAGATTAGGGGTTGCGGCGGTGTGCGGTCGGCAGATTAAGGGTTAAAAAATTTTAATAGAGTGGCGGCGATGTGGGGGGCCTCGGTTTAGGGGTACATAGGTAGTTTATGGGTGTTAGTGTACTTTAGAGCACTGTAGTTAAGAGCTTTATAAACCGGCGTTAGCCCAGAAAGCTCTTAACTACTG
>NC_069505.1:257384385-257556885 GCF_027579735.1 Bombina bombina
TATGAGTCTTGTTCTGTATCTCCCAGCTGTAACCAGGGTTACACAGGTGTGTCTGTAAGGCTTATGAGTCTTGTTCTGTATCTCCCAGCTGTAACCAGGGTTACACAGGTGTGTATGTAAGGCTTATGAGTCTTGTTCTGTATCTCCCAGCTGTAACCAGGGTTACCCAGGTGTGTCTGTAAGGCTTGTGAGTCTTGTTCTGTATCTCCCAGCTGTAACCAGGGTTACACAGGTGTGTCTGTAAGGCTTGTGAGTCTTGTTCTGTATTTCCCAGCTGTAACCAGGGTTACACAGGTGTGTCTGTAAGGCTTGTGAGTCTTGTTCTGTATCTCCCAGCTGTAACCAGGGTTACACAGGTGTGTCTGTAAGGCTTGTGAGTCTTGCTCTATATCTCCCAGCTGTAACCAGGGTTACACAGGTGTGTCTGTAAGGCTTGCGAGTCTTGTTCTGTATCTCCCAGCTGTAACTAGGGTTACACAGGTGTGTCTGTAAGGCTTGTGAGTTTTGTTCTGTATCTTCCAGCTGTAACCAGGGCTACACAGGTGTGTATGTAAGGCTTGTGAGTTTTCTCCAGTATACTACAGCTGTAACCAGGATTACACAGGTGTGTATGTAAGGCTTATGAGTCTTGTTCTGTATCTCTCAGATGTAACTAGGGTTACACATGTGTGTCTGTAAGGTTTATGAGTCTTGTTCTGTATCTCCCAGCTGTAACCTGGGTTACACAGGTGTGTATGTAAGGCTTGTCAGTCTTGTCCAGTATCCTTCAGCTGTAACCAGGATTACACAGGTGTGTCTGTAAGGCTTGTGAGTTTTGTCCAGTATCCCACAGCTGTAACCAGGGTTACACAGGTGTGTATGTAAGCTTTGTGAGTCTTGTCCAGTATCCCCCAGCTGTAACCAGGATTACACAGGTGTGTCTGTAAGGCTTATGAGTCTTGTTCTGTATCTCCCAGCTGTAACCAGGGTTACACAGGTGTGTATGAAAGGCTTGTGAGTCTTCTCCAGTATCCTACAGCTGTAACCAGGATTACACAGGTGTGTCTGTAAGGCTTGTGAGTCTTGTCCAGTATCCCACAGCTGTAACCAGGGTTACACAGGTGTGTATGTAAGGTTTGTGAGTCTTGTCCAGTATCCCACAGCGGTAACCAGGGTTACACAGATGTGTCTGTAAGGCTTGTGAGTCTTGTCCAGTATCTCAAAACTGTAACCAGGGTTACACAGGTGAGTCTGTAAGGCGTATGAGTCTTGTCCTGTATCTCACAGCTGTAACCAGGATTACACAGGTTTGTATGTAAGGCTTATGAGTCTTGTTCTGTATCTCCCAGCTGTATCCAGGGTTACACAGGTGTGTCTGTAAGGCTTGTGAGTCTTGTTCTGTATTTCCCAGCTGTAACCAGGGTTACGCAGGTGTGTCTGTAAGGCTTGTGAGTCTTGTTCTGTATCTCCCAGCTGTAACCAGGGTTACACAGGTGTGTCTGTAAGGCTTGTGAGTCTTGTTCTGTATCTCCCAGCTGTAACCTGGGTTACACAGGTGTGTCTGTAAGGCTTGTGAGTCTTGTTCTGTATCTTCCAGCTGTAACCAGGGTTACACAGGTGTGTATGTAAGGCTTGTGAGTTTTGTCCAGTATCCCACAGCTGTAACCAGGGTTACATAGGTGTGTATGTAAGGCTTGTGAGTCTTATCCTGTATCTCACAGCTGTAACCAGGGTTACACAGGTGTGTCTGTAAGGCTTATGAGTCTTGTTCTGTATCTCACAGCTGTAACCAGGGTTACACAGGTGTGTCTGTAAGGCTTATGAGTCTTGTTCTGTATCTCCCAGCTGTAACCAGGGTTACACAGGTGTGTATGAAAGGCTTGTGAGTCTTCTCCAGTATCCTACAGCTGTAACCAGGATTACACAGGTGTGTCTGTAAGGCTTGTGAGTCTTGTCCAGTATCCCACAGCTGTAACCAGGGTTACAAAGGTGTGTATGTAAGGTTTGTGAGTCTTGTCCAGTATCCCACAGCGGTAACCAGGGTTACACAGATGTGTCTGTAAGGCTTGTGAGTCTTGTCCAGTATCTCAAAACTGTAACCAGGGTTACACAGGTGAGTCTGTAAGGCGTATGAGTCTTGTCCTGTATCTCACAGCTGTAACCAGGATTACACAGGTTTGTATGTAAGGCTTATGAGTCTTGTTCTGTATCTCCCAGCTGTATCCAGGGTTACACAGGTGTGTCTGTAAGGCTTGTGAGTCTTGTTCTGTATTTCCCAGCTGTAACCAGGGTTACGCAGGTGTGTCTGTAAGGCTTGTGAGTCTTGTTCTGTATCTCCCAGCTGTAACCAGGGTTACACAGGTGTGTCTGTAAGGCTTGTGAGTCTTGTTCTGTATCTCCCAGCTGTAACCTGGGTTACACAGGTGTGTCTGTAAGGCTTGTGAGTCTTCTTCTGTATCTTCCAGCTGTAACCAGGGTTACACAGGTGTGTATGTAAGGCTTGTGAGTTTTGTCCAGTATCCCACAGCTGTAACCAGGGTTACATAGGTGTGTATGTAAGGCTTGTGAGTCTTATCCTGTATCTCACAGCTGTAACCAGGGTTACACAGGTGTGTCTGTAAGGCTTATGAGTCTTGTTCTGTATCTCCCAGCTGTAACTAGGGTTACACAGGTGTGTCTGTAAGGCTTATGAGTCTTGTTCTGTATCTGCCAGCTGTAACCAGGATTACACAGGTGTGTATGTAAGGCTTATGAGTCTTGTTCTGTATCCCCCAGCTGTAACTAGGGTTACACAGGTGTGTCTGTAAGGCTTATGAGTCTTGTTCTGTATCTCCCAGCTGTAACCAGGGTTACACAGGTGTGTCTGTAAGGCTTGTGAGTCTTGTCCTGTATCTCCCAGCTGTAACCAGGGTTACACATGTGTGTCTGTAAGGCTTATGAGTCTTGTTCTGTATCTCCCAGCTGTAACCTGGGTTACACAGGTGTGTATGTAAGGCTTGTGAGTCTTGTCCATTATCCTACAGCTGTAACCAGGATTACACAGGTGTGTCTGTAAGGCTTGTGAGTTTTGTCCAGTATCCCACAGCTGTAACCAGGGTTACACAGGTGTGTATGTAAGGTTTGTGAGTCTTGTCCAGTATCCCCCAGCTGTAACCAGGGTTACACAGATGTGTCTGTAAGGCTTATGAGTCTTGTTCTGTATCTCCCAGCTGTAACCAGGGTTACACAGGTGTGTATGAAAGGCTTGTGAGTCTTGTCCAGTATCCTACAGCTGTAACCAGGATTACACAGGTGTGTCTGTAAGGCTTGTGAGTCTTGTCCAGTATCCCACAGCTGTAACCAGGGTTACACAGGTGTGTATGTAAGGTTTGTGAGTCTTGTCCAGTATCCCACAGCTGTAACCAGGGTTACACAGATGTGTCTGTAAGGCTTGTGAGTCTTGTCCAGTATCTCAAAACTGTAACCAGGGTTACACAGGTGTGTCTGTAAGGTGTATGAGTCTTGTCCTGTATCTCACAGCTGTAACCAGGATTACACAGGTGTATGTAAGGCTTATGAGTCTTGTTCTGTATCTCCCAGCTGTAACCAGGGTTACACAGGTGTGTCTGTAAGGCTTGTGAGTCTTGTTCTGTATCTCCCCGCTGTAACCAGGGTTACACAGGTGTGTCAGTAAGGCTTGTGAGTCTTGTCCTGTATTTCCCAGCTGTAACCAGGGTTACACAGGTGTGTCTGTAAGGCTTGTGAGTCTTGTTCTATATCTCCCAGCTGTAACCAGGGTTGCACATGTGTGTCTGTAAGGCTTATGAGTCTTGTTCTGTATCTTCCAGCTGTAACCAGGGTTACACAGGTGTGTCTGTAAGGCTTGTGAGTTTTGTCCAGTATCCCACAGCTGTAACCAGGGTTACACAGGTGTGTATGTAAGGCTTGTGAGTTTTGTCCAGTATCCCACAGCTGTAACCAGGGTTACACAGGTGTGTATGTAAGCTTTGTGAGTCTTGTCCAGTATCCCCCAGCTGTAACCAGGGTTACACAGATGTGTCTGTAAGGCTTATGAGTCTTGTTCTGTATCTCCCAGCTGTAACCAGGGTTACACAGGTGTGTATGTAAGGCTTGTGAGTCTTGTCCTGTATCTCACAGCTGTAACCAGGGTTACACAGGTGTGTCTGTAAGGCTTATGAGTCTTGTTCTGTATCTCCCAGCTGTAACCAGGGTTACACAGGTGTGTATGAAAGGCTTGTGAGTCTTCTCCAGTATCCTACAGCTGTAACCAGGATTACACAGGTGTGTCTGTAAGGCTTGTGAGTCTTGTCCAGTATCCCACAGCTGTAACCAGGGTTACACAGGTGTGTATGTAAGGTTTGTGAGTCTTGTCCAGTATCTCACAGCGGTAACCAGGGTTACACAGATGTGTCTGTAAGGCTTGTGAGTCTTGTCCAGTATCTCAAAACTGTAACCAGGGTTACACAGGTGAGTCTGTAAGGCGTATGAGTCTTGTCCTGTATCTCACAGCTGTAACCAGGATTACACAGGTTTGTATGTAAGGCTTATGAGTCTTGTTCTGTATCTCCCAGCTGTATCCAGGGTTACACAGGTGTGTCTGTAAGGCTTGTGAGTCTTGTTCTGTATTTCCCAGCTGTAACCAGGGTTACGCAGGTGTGTCTGTAAGGCTTGTGAGTCTTGTTCTGTATCTCCCAGCTGTAACCTGGGTTACACAGGTGTGTATGTAAGGCTTGTGAGTCTTGTCCATTATCCTACAGCTGTAACCAGGATTACACAGGTGTGTCTGTAAGGCTTGTGAGTTTTGTCCAGTATCCCACAGCTGTAACCAGGGTTACACAGGTGTGTATGTAAGGTTTGTGAGTCTTGTCCAGTATCCCCCAGCTGTAACCAGGGTTACACAGATGTGTCTGTAAGGCTTATGAGTCTTGTTCTGTATCTCCCAGCTGTAACCAGGGTTACACAGGTGTGTATGAAAGGCTTGTGAGTCTTGTCCAGTATCCTACAGCTGTAACCAGGATTACACAGGTGTGTCTGTAAGGCTTGTGAGTCTTGTCCAGTATCCCACAGCTGTAACCAGGGTTACACAGGTGTGTATGTAAGGTTTGTGAGTCTTGTCCAGTATCCCACAGCTGTAACCAGGGTTACACAGATGTGTCTGTAAGGCTTGTGAGTCTTGTCCAGTATCTCAAAACTGTAACCAGGGTTACACAGGTGTGTCTGTAAGGTGTATGAGTCTTGTCCTGTATCTCACAGCTGTAACCAGGATTACACAGGTGTGTATGTAAGGCTTATGAGTCTTGTTCTGTATCTCCCAGCTGTAACCAGGGTTACACAGGTGTGTCTGTAAGGCTTGTGAGTCTTGTTCTGTATCTCCCAGCTGTAACCAGGGTTACACAGGTGTGTCTGTAAGGCTTGTGAGTCTTGTTCTGTATTTCCCAGCTGTAACCAGGGTTACACAGGTGTGTCTGTAAGGCTTGTGAGTCTTGTTCTATATCTCCCAGCTGCAACCAGGGTTACACATGTGTGTCTGTAAGGCTTATGAGTCTTGTTCTGTATCTTCCAGCTGTAACCAGGGTTACACAGGTGTGTCTGTAAGGCTTGTGAGTTTTGTCCAGTATCCCACAGCTGTAACCAGGGTTACACAGGTGTGTATGTAAGGCTTGTGAGTTTTGTCCAGTATCCCACAGCTGTAACCAGGGTTACACAGGTGTGTATGTAAGCTTTGTGAGTCTTGTCCAGTATCCCCCAGCTGTAACCAGGGTTACTCAGATGTGTCTGTAAGGCTTATGAGTCTTGTTCTGTATCTCCCAGCTGTAACCAGGGTTACACAGGTGTGTATGTAAGGCTTGTGAGTCTTGTCCTGTATCTCACAGCTGTAACCAGGGTTACACAGGTGTGTCTGTAAGGCTTATGAGTCTTGTTCTGTATCTCCCAGCTGTAACCAGGGTTACACAGGTGTGTATGAAAGGCTTGTGAGTCTTGTCCAGTATCCTACAGCTGTAACCAGGATTACACAGGTGTGTCTGTAAGGCTTGTGAGTCTTGTCCAGTATCCCACAGCTGTAACCAGGGTTACACAGGTGTGTATGTAAGGTTTGTGAGTCTTGTCCAGTATCCCACAGCTGTAACCAGGGTTACACAGATGTGTCTGTAAGGCTTGTGAGTCTTGTCCAGTATCTCAAAACTGTAACCAGGGTTACACAGGTGTGTCTGTAAGGCGTATGAGTCTTGTACTGTATCTCACAGCTGTAACCAGGATTACACAGGTGTGTATGTAAGGCTTATGAGTCTTGTTCTTTATCTCCCAGCTGTAACAAGGGTTACACAGGTGTGTCTGTAAAGCTTGTGAGTCGTGTTCTGTATCTCCCAGATGTAACTAGGGTTACACAGGTGTGTCTGTAAGGCTTATGAGTCTTGTTCTGTATCTCCCAGCTGTAACCAGGGTTACAAAGGTGTGTATGTAAGGCTTGTGAGTCTTATCCTGTATCTCACAGCTGTAACCAGGGTTACACAGGTGTGTCTGTAAGGCTTATGAGTCTTGTTATGTATCTCCCAGCTGTAACTAGGGTTACACAGGTGTGTCTGTAAGGCTTATGAGTCTTGTTCTGTATCTCCCAGCTATAACCAGGATTACACAGGTGTGTATGTAAGGCTTATGAGTCTTGTTCTTTATCTCCCAGCTGTAACCAGGGTTACACAGGTGTGTCTGTAAGGCTTGTGAGTCGTGTTCTGTATCTCCCCGCTGTAACCAGAGTTACGCAGGTGTGTGTGTAAGGCTTGTGAGTCTTGTCCTGTATCTCACAGCTGTAACCAGGGTTACACAGGGGTGTCTGTAAGGCTTATGAGTCTTGTTCTGTATCTCCCAGCTGTAACCAGGGTTACACAGGTTGTGTATGAAAGGCTTGTGAGTCTTGTCCAGTATCCTACAGCTGTAACCAGGATTACACAGGTGTGTCTGTAAGGCTTGTGAGTCTTGTCCAGTATCCCACAGCTGTAACCAGTGTTACACTGGTGTGTATGTAAGGTTTGTGAGTCTTGTCCAGTATCCCACAGCTGTAACCAGGGTTACACAGATGTGTCTGTAAGGCTTGTGAGTCTTGTCCAGTATCTCAAAACTGTAACCAGGGTTACACAGGTGTGTCTGTAAGGTTTATGAGTCTTGTCCAGTATCTCACAGCTGTAACCAGGGTTACACAGGTGTGTCTGTAAGGCTTGGGAGTCTTGTCCAATATCTCACAGCTGTAACCAGGGTTACACAGGTGTGTCTGTAAGGCTTGTGAATCTTGTCCAGTATCCCACAGTTGTAACCAGGGTTACACAGGTGTGTATGTAGGGTTTGTGAGTCTTGTCCAGTATCTCACAGCTGTAACCAGGGTTACACAGGTGTGTATGTGAGGCTTGTGAGTCTTGTCCAGTATCCCACAGCTGTAACCAGGATTACACAGGTGTGTCTGTAAGGCTTGTGAGTCTTGTCCAGTATCTCACAGCTGTAACCAGGGTTACACAGGTGTGTCTGTAAGGCTTGTGAGTCTTGTCCAGTATCTCACGATTGGGATTTTGCAACCGTGTTAACTTCTTCTACTCATAGACTTCAATGGAGCGTGCAACTTAGAAACACCTAAGAGTTATGGCTTGTATGCTAACCCGACAAGCATTAGACCTAGAGCACTAAACCTGAAGTGAGTTATGAATATTTAACATTCCAACGTTCTTCACACAGAAGAAAATGTTCTTTATATATATATAAAATGATTTTAGTAAAAATGTATATCTATACCTGTATATCTATATGACTATATACAGGTGTGTGTATATCCTATATAATAAAAGGCCAAGTGTGTTTGTCCGAAGCTGTCATGCGCAGCAGAGACTGCGCGCGAGGACAAACACACCTGGCCTTCCAACTAACCTGGTGTTGTGTGGTGGAGTGGGCGTGGCCGGTGGGTGCAGAGTGGGCGTGATCAGGCTGGTGCGGAGTGGGTGTGACCGGGCGTGACGCGGACGTGGAGCGGGTGGGGCCGGGCATGGTACGGGCGGGTCAGGCATGACGTGGGTGGGGCCAGATACCGGGGTCGGCTGCTAAGAGACATAGAGCTCTCAAGAGGGGGGATAGAGAGAGCAGAAGAGGGGGGATATAGAGAGGGAGAGAGAGACAGCAAAAGAGAGAGGGGGAGAGAGACAGCAAAAGAGAGAGGGGGAGAGAGACAGCAAAAGAGAGAGGGGGAGAGAGACAGCAAAAGAGAGGGGGAGAGAGACAGCAAAAGAGAGGTGGGGAGAGACAGCAAAAGAGAGGGGGGAGAGAGACAACAAAAGAGAGGGGGGGAGAGAGACAGCAAAAGAGAGGGGGAAGAGAGAGAGCAAAAGAGAGGGGGTGAGAGAGTGCAAAAGAGAGGGGGAGAGAGACAGCAAAAGAGAGGGGGGAGAGAGCACAAAAGAGATGGGGGAGAGAGACAGCAAAAGAGAGGGGGGAGAGAGCACAAAAGAGAGGGGGAGAGAGCGCAAAAGAGAGGGGGAGAGAGCGCAAAAGAGAGGGGGAGAGAGAGCGCAAAAGAGAGGGGGAGAGAGAGAGCACAAAAGAGAGGGGGGGAGAGAGAGAGAGCAAAAGAGAGGGGAGAGAGAGCAAAAGAGAGGGGGGAGAGAGAGAGCAAAAGAGAGGGGGGAGAGAGAAAAAGAGAGGGGAGAGAGAGCGCAAAAGAGAGGGGGAGAGAGAGCGCAAAAGAGAGGGGGAGAGAGAGAGAGCAAAAGAGAAGGGGGAGAGAGAGAGCAAAAGAGAGGGGAGAGAGAGAGAGCAAAAGAGAGGGGGAAGAGAGAGCAAAAGAGAGGAGGGAGAGAGAGAGCAAAAGAGAGGGGGGAGAGAGAGAGCAAAAGAGAGGGGGGAGAGAGAGAGAGAGAGAGAGAGAGAGAGAGAGAGAGTAAAAGAGAGGGGGAGAGAGAGCAAAAGAGAGGGGGAGAGAGAGAGCAAAAGAGAGGGGGAGAGAGAGCGCAAAAGAGAGGGGGGAGAGAGAGAGCAAAAGAGAGGGGGAAGAGAGAGCAAAAGAGAGGGGGAGAAAGAGCGCAAAAGAGAGGGGGGAGAGAGAGAGCAAAAGAGAGGGGGAAGAGAGAGCAAAAGAGAGGGGGGAGAGAGAGAGCAAAAGAGAGGTGGAGAGAGAGAGCAAAAGAGAGGGGGAGAGAAAGAGAGTAAAAGAGAGGGGGGAGAGAGAGAGTAAAAGAGAGGGGAGAAAGAGAGAGCAAAAGAGAGGGGAGAAAGAGAGAGCAAAAGAGAGGGGGGATAGAGAGAGAGCAAGGGGTGGGACCGCTGTACTGCAAAAAATGGCCCGTGTTCACAGGCTTTAGGACTAGTATATATATATATATTTGTACTCTGAGTTTTACTGTAATGTAACAATGAACAAACAATAAAGTAAAGAGAAAATGACCTGAGGTGTGCCGTGGTCACATGGTCAGTATGCCTAAAAGGGGCCATACCCAAAGAAGGTAAATGATAAAGAGAAAATAAAGGGATGGGTGGGTGGGGAAAAAGTAAATAAACGCAGACAAGGTGGGAGAGACCAGAGCAAGTATTTATAAGATGTAAGACTCCTCCTACAAATTCAGGCTAGCTATATATAAACATATATATACATATATATTTGAAAATATAAAGAACATTTTCTTGTAAGTGAAGATTATTGGGATGTTAAATATTTCTATTAAAAACACAGTAAACACCATTAAAACAAATTAATAAAAAAATATGTTTTCATGTTTTAAAGGTATTTGAGTGGAAAGGGCTCAAAAGTATATATATATATATATATATATATATATATATATATATATATATATATATATATAACAAAATTTATGCTTACCTGATAAATTCCTTTCTCCTGTAGTGTGGTCAGTCCACGGGTCATCATTACTTCTGGGATATTAACTCCTCCCCAACAGGAAGTGCAAGAGGATTCACCCAGCAGAGCTGCTATATAGCTCCTCCCCTCTACGTCACACCCAGTCATTCGACCGAGAACCAACGAGAAAGGAGAAGCCAAAGGTGCAGTGGTGACTGGAGTATAATTTTAAAAATTTAGACCTGCCATAAAAACAGGGCGGGCCGTGGACTGACCACACTACAGGAGAAAGGAATTTATCAGGTAAGCATAAATTTTGTTTTCTCCTGTTAAGTGTGGTCAGTCCACGGGTCATCATTACTTCTGGGATACCAATACCAAAGCTAAAGTATACGGATGACGGGAGGGACAGGCAGGCTCTTTATACGGAAGGAACCACTGCCTGAAGAACCTTTCTCCCAAAAACAGCCTCCGAAGAAGCAAAAGTGTCAAATTTGTAAAATTTGGAAAAAGTATGAAGAGAAGACCAAGTTGCAGCCTTGCAAATCTGTTCAACAGAGGCCTCGTTCTTAAAGGCCCAAGTGGAAGCCACAGCTCTAGTAGAATGAGCTGTAATTCTTTCAGGAGGCTGCTGTCCAGCAGTCTCATAGGCTAAACGTATTATGCTACGAAGCCAAAAAGAGAGAGAGGTAGCCGAAGTTTTTTGACCTCTCCTCTGACCAGAATAAACGACAAACAGGGAAGACGTTTGTCGAAAATCCTTAGTTGCCTGTAGATAAAATTTCAGGGCACGGACTACATCTAGATTGTGTAGAAGACGTTCCTTCTTTGAAGAAGGATTGGGACACAAAGATGGAACAACAATCTCTTGATTGATATTCCTGTTAGTGACCACCTTAGGTAAGAACCCAGGTTTAGTACGCAGAACTACCTTGTCTGAATGAAAAATCAGATAAGGAGAATCACAATGTAAGGCAGATAACTCAGAGACTCTTCGAGACGAGGAAATGGCCATTAAAAACAGAACTTTCCAAGATAACAGCTTGATATCAATGGAATGAAGGGGTTCAAACGGAACACCCTGTAAAACATTAAGAACTAAGTTCAAACTCCATGGTGGAGCAAAAGTTTTAAACACAGGCTTGATCCTAACTAAAGCCTGACAAAAAGCTTGAACGTCCGGAACCTCTGACAGACGTTTGTGTAAAAGAATGGACAGAGCTGAAATCTGTCCCTTTAAGGAACTAGCGGATAAACCCTTTTCTAAACCCTCTTGAAGAAAAGACAATATCCTAGGAATCCTAACCTTACTCCATGAGTAACTCTTGGATTCGCACCAATATAAGTATTTACGCCATATTTTATGGTAAATCTTTCTGGTAACAGGCTTCCTAGCCTGTATTAAGGTATTAATTACTGACTCAGAAAAACCACGTTTTGATAAAATCAAGCATTCAATTTCCAAGCAGTCAGCTTCAGAGAAATTAGATTTTGATGTTTGAAGGGACCCTGGATCAGAAGGTCCTGTCTCAGAGGCAGAGACCAAGGTGGACAGGATGACATGTCCACTAGATCTGCATACCAAGTCCTGCGTGGCCACGCAGGCGCTATTAGAATCACCGATGCTCTCTCCTGTTTGATTCTGGCAATCAATCGAGGAAGCATCGGGAAGGGTGGAAACACATAAGCCATCCCGAAGGTCCAAGGTGCTGTCAAAGCATCTATCAGAACCGCTCCCGGATCCCTGGATCTGGACCCGTAACAAGGAAGCTTCTGTCGAGACGCCATGAGATCTATCTCTGGTTTGCCCCAACGTCGAAGTATTTGGGCAAAGACCTCCGGATGAAGTTCCCACTCCCCCGGATGAAAAGTCTGACGACTTAGGAAATCCGCCTCCCAGTTCTCCACTCCCGGGATGTGGATTGCTGACAGGTGGCAAGAGTGAGACTCTGCCCAGCGAATTATCTTTGATACTTCCATCATTGCTAGGGAGCTTCTTGTCCCTCCTTGATGGTTGATGTAAGCTACAGTCGTAATGTTGTCCGACTGAAACCTGATGAACCCCCGAGTTGTTAACTGGGGCCAAGCCAGAAGGGCATTGAGAACTGCTCTCAATTCCAGAATGTTTATTGGCAGGAGACTCTCCTCCTGAGTCCATGATCCCTGAGCCTTCAGAGAATTCCAGACAGCGCCCCAACCTAGTAGGCTGGCGTCTGTTGTTACAATTGACCAATCTGGCCTGCTGAACGGCATCCCCCTGGACAGATGTGGCCGAGAAAGCCACCATAGAAGAGAATTTCTGGTCTCTTGATCCAGATTCAGAGTAGGGGACAAGTCTGAGTAATCCCAATTCCACTGACTTAGCATGCACAATTGCAGCGGTCTGAGATGTAGGCGTGCAAAGGGTACTATGTCCATTGCCGCTACCATCAAGCCTATTACCTCCATGCATTGAGCCACTGACGGGTGTTGAATGGAATGAAGGACACGGCATGCATTTTGAAGCTTTGTTAACCTGTCTTCTGTCAGGTAGATCTTCATTTCTACAGAATCTATAAGAGTCCCCAAGAAGGGAACTCTTGTGAGTGGAAAGAGAGAACTCTTCTTTTCGTTCACCTTCCATCCATGCGACCTTAGAAATGCCAGTACTAACTCTGTATGAGACTTGGCAGTTTGAAAGCTTGAAGCTTGTATCAGAATGTCGTCTAGGTACGGAGCTACCGAAATTCCTCGCGGTCTTAGTACCGCCAGAAGAGCACCCAGAACCTTTGTGAAGATTCTTGGAGCCGTAGCTAATCCGAATGGAAGAGCTACAAACTGGTAATGCCTGTCTAGGAAGGCAAACCTTAGATACCGGTAATGATCCTTGTGAATCGGTATGTGAAGGTAAGCATCCTTTAAATCCACTGTGGTCATGTACTGACCCTTTTGGATCATGGGTAGAATTGTCCGAATAGTTTCCATTTTGAACGATGGAACTCTTAGGAATTTGTTTAGGATCTTTAAATCCAAGATTGGCCTGAAAGTTCCCTCTTTTTTGGGAACCACAAACAGATTTGAGTAAAACCCCTGTCCGTGTTCCGACCGCGGAACCGGATGGATCACTCCCATTAGTAAAATATCTTGTACACAGCGTAGAAACGCCTCTTTCTTTATTTGGTTTGTTGACAACCTTGACAGATGAAATCTCCCTTTTGGGGGAGAAGATTTGAAGTCCAGAAGATATCCCTGAGATATGATCTCTAACGCCCAGGGATCCTGGACATCTCTTGCCCAAGCCTGGGCGAAGAGAGAAAGTCTGCCCCCCACTAGATCCGTTCCCGGATCGGGGGCCCTCAATTCATGCTGTCTTAGGGGCAGCAGCAGGTTTCCTGGCCTGCTTGCCCTTGTTCCAGGACTGGTTAGGTCTCCAGCCTTGTCTGTAGCGAGCAACAGCTCCTTCCTGTTTTGGTGCAGAGGAAGTTGATGCTGCTCCTGCCTTGAAATTACGAAAGGAACGAAAATTAGACTGTCTAGCCTTAGGTTTGGCTCTGTCTTGAGGCAGGGCATGGCCTTTACCTCCTGTAATGTCAGCGATAATTTCTTTCAACCCGGGCCCGAATAAGGTCTGCCCTTTGAAAGGTATGTTAAGTAATTTAGATTTAGAAGTAACGTCAGCTTACCAGGATTTTAGCCACAGTGCTCTGCGTGCCTGAATGGCGAATCCGGAATTCTTAGCCGTAAGTTTAGTTAAATGTACTACGGCATCCGAAATAAATGAATTAGCTAGCTTAAGTGTCTTAAGCTTGTTTGAAATCTCATCTATAGTTATTGAGTCAAGAGTCTCTTCCAGGAACTCTGACCAAAAAGCGGCCGCGGCCGTGACAGACGCAATACATGCAAGGGGTTGCAATATAAAACCTTGTTGAACAAACATTTTCTTAAGGTAACCCTCTAATTTTTTATCCATTGGATCTGAAAAGGCACAGCTATCCTCCACCGGGATAGTGGTACGCTTAGCCAGAGTAGAAACCGCTCCCTCCACCTTAGGGACCGTCTGCCATAAGTCCCGTGTGGTGGCGTCTATTGGAAACATTTTTCTAAACACAGGAGGGGGGGAAAAGGGTACACCGGGCCTATCCCACTCCTTAGTAATTATCTCTGTAAGCCTCTTAGGTATAGGAAATACGTCAGTACTCGCCGGTACCGCATAGTATCTATCCAGCCTACATAATTTCTCTGGGATTGCAACGGTGTTACAATCATTCAGAGCTGCTAATACCTCCCCTAACAGTACACGGAGGTTTTCGAGTTTAAACTTAAAATTAGAAATGTCTGAATCCATTCTATTGGGATCAGAACCGTCACCTGCAGATTGAAGCTCTCCGTCCTCATGTTCAGCATACTGTGACGCAGTATCAGACATGGCCCTATTATCAACAGCGCACTCTGTTCTCACCCCAGAGTGATCACGCTTACCTCTAAGTTCTTGTAATTTAGCCAAAACTTCAGTCATAACATTAGCCATATCCTGTAATGTGATTTGTAATGGCCGCCCTGATGTACTCGGCGCTACAATATCACGCACCTCCCGAGCGGGAGATGCAGGTACTGACACGTGAGGCGAGTTAGTCGGCATAACTCTCCCCTCGTTGTTTGGTGAAAGATGTTCAATTTGTACAGATTGACTTTTATTTAAAGTAGCATCAATGCAATTAGTACATAAATTTCTATTGGGCTCCACTTTGGCTTTAGCACATATAGCACAGAGATATTCCTCTGAGTCAGACATGTTTAACACACTAGCAATTAAACTAGCAACTTGGAAATACTTTTCAAAGCAATTTACAAATAATATGAAAACGTACTGTGCCTTTAAGAAGTACAGAAAAAAAGTTATGACAGTTGAGAAATAATAAACTTGAGCAACTATAACATCAAATTCTTTCCGGTAAAAACACAATTTTAGCAAAGGATTGCCCCCATTAGCAATGGATAACTAACCCTGAATAGCAGAAAAAAGGTACAGAAAATAAACGTTTTTTATCACAGTCAGTCACAATCTCACAGCTCTGCTGTGAGTGATTACCTCCCTCAAATTAACTTTTGAAGACCCCTGAGCTCTGTAGAGACGAACCGGATCATGCAGGGAAGACAAGAGACTTCTGACTGAATTTTCTGATGCGTAGTAAAAGCGCCAAAATAGGCCCCTCCCCCTCACACACAACAGTGAGGGAGATCAGTAAACTGTCTTAAATTAAATAAAACGATTGCCAAGTGGAAAAAACAGTGCCCAAAACAATTTTTCACCCAGTACCTCAGAAAATTAAACGATTTAACATGCCAGCAAAAACGTTTAACATCAAATAAATGAAATGTCATTAGAAAGCCTGTTGCTAGTCACTGCAAATTAGGCTAAAGTCTTATGCATACAGTATTATCCCAGTGAAGTGCCATTCCCCAGAATACTGAAGTGTAAATATACATACATGACAGCCTGATACCAGTTGCTACTACTGCATTTAAGGCTGAACTTACATTATATCGGTATGGCAGAATTTTCTCAGTCAATTCCATTGTCAGAAATAATATGCTGCTACATACCTCTTTGCAGGTTAACCTGCCCGCTGTCCCCTGATCTGAAGTTTACCTCACTCCTCAGATGGCCGAGAACAGCAATATGATCTTAACTACGCCGGCTAAAATCATACAAAAAACTCAGGTAGATTCTTCTTCAAATTCTACCAGAGAAGGAACAACACACTCCGGTGCTGTTATAAAATAACAAACTTTTGATTGAAGGTATAAAACTAAGTATAATCACCACAGTCCTCTCACACATCCTATCTATTAGTTGGGTGCAAGAGAATGACTGGGTGTGACGTAGAGGGGAGGAGCTATATAGCAGCTCTGCTGGGTGAATCCTCTTGCACTTCCTGTTGGGGAGGAGTTAATATCCCAGAAGTAATGATGACCCGTGGACTGACCACACTTAACAGGAGAAATATATATATACACACACACACTTTTGAGCCCTTTCCACTCAAATACCTTTAAAACATGAAAAAAAAATTTTTTATTAATTTGTTTTAATGGTGTTTACTGTGTTTTTATATACATGTGTATATATGTATTTGTAGGTGTATATATACATATAACACATAAATACACATGTATGTACCCTCATACACATATATACATTATTGCCCTTTCCAGTCAAATACCTTGTAATTTATGTTGTGTTTGATGTACATTTTTTTTTAATCCTTTCACAATAGGTATTCAGTTGTGCTAATCCAGTGAGCACAATTTTTTTTTTGCGCTTGAGCACAACCGTTTACTTTCAGCTTGTAATATGCTCACTAGTTAGTGTGGTTGCGATGTTGCTTATTGCATTCCGCTCTAACACTAGCGCTAGTATATAAATACTACTGGAGTTCTTGCACACACACGTAATACATTTATAGGGGCCAATTTATCACAGCCTAAATGGGGCAGTGTACCCCTGTTTCCACGCGAGCATCCATGCTCGCCGGAAACAGGAGTTAAGAAGCAGCAGTCTTAAGATTGCTGCTCCTTTACTCGTACGCCTCCTCTGAGGTGGTGGACAGCAATCCACCAGATCGAATACAGTCAGGTTGATTGACACCCCCTGCTAGCGGCTGATTGGCCGCGAATGTGCAGGGGGCGGCATTGCACAAGCAGTTCACAAGAACTGCTTGTGTAATGATAAATGCCCACAGCATATGCTGTCGGCATTTACCGATGTCTGGCGGACATGATACACTACAGCGGATCATGTCCGCCAGACACTTTATAAATCGGCCCCATAGTATAACTATTACTGGAGTTCCTGCACACACACAGCAGAGCTGCTGCTAGAGCAAACCATGCAGTGTCTTTTACAATTTCTCTTCTCAGGACTGGTAAAGAGACCAGGAGTGGTACGGCGTGAGTAACATTTTCTCAATCACTTTACCACCTCACCCCATGCATGGCTTCTAGTGCTGTTGAAATGTCATTTTATAGCATCAGATGCGGAGTAAGTGGTCATATCTGTGGCCAAATGGAAGTATGGACTTTTCTTGATTCCTTCTTTAGTGCTTTAGATTAAGGAAGAAATGCAGAGCCGGAGGTCAGAGAACACCATGAACATAGAAGGGTTGGAAGTAGGAATTACTACATGTGTATTACTGACTGTGCTTCAGTATAGAGTTACTTGATCTAGTTGGTTATAGAGACCCATATACTGATGCGGTGTTACCCTGACTTCAGTTTGTAAACTACATGAGGTCCCTGATTCTAGGAGCATGGTGTAGGTCAGTTCTGAATAATCAGCTGTGACATATGTAGGCTTTGTGCAGCCCTAGGCAGGGATAACGGAATGAAAGCATCCTATTGTGTAAGCTTTTCGTAACACTTTTCTTCTACAATTTGCCTTAAGACCAATCCTGAAGGGCATTAAGGGGCAATTAAGACCAATCCTGATTGGATATTAATGGACATTATTTAGATATTAAGGGGCACTATTTACATATTAAAGGGACATTATACACTCATTTTTTCTTTGCATAAATGTTTTGTAGATAATCTATTTATATAGCCCATAAAGTTTTTTTTTTTAATTAATGTATAGTTTTGCTTATTTTTAAATAACATTGCTCTGATTTTCAGACTCCTAACCAAGCCCCAAAGTTTTATGTGAATACGCTCGACTACCTACTCCAGCTTGCTCCTGTTTGTGTAAAGGATCTTTTCATATGCAAAAGAAGGGGGAGGGGGGAGTGTCTTATTTGCCACTTGCAGTGGGCTTTCCAGCTACCTTTTCAACAGAGCCAAAGTGACAGCTTCTAAGTAAGTTTTTAAACAGTTTTATACTGGATTTTTATATCAGTATCTGTGCATATTATTCTTTATAGTAGTGTCTATTACATGCAGTTATATGAAAATGAGTGTATACTGTCCCTTTAAGGGGCAATATTTGGATGTTATAGGGCACTATTTGTATATTAAGGGGCATTATTTGGATATTAAGGGGCACTATTTACATATTAAGGAACACTATTTGGATGTTAAGGGGCACTATTTGGATATTAAGGGACACTATTTGGATGTTAAGGGGCACTATTTGGATATTAAGGGGCACTATTTGGATATTAAGGGGCACTATTTACATATTAAGGGACACTATTTGGATGTTAAGGGGCACTATTTGGATATTAAGGGGCACTATTTGGATATTAAGGGACATTATTTGGATATTAAGGGGCATTATTTGGATATTAAGGGGCACTATTTAGATATTAAGGGGCACTATTTGGATATTAAGGGGCATTATTTGGATGTTAAGAGGCACTATTTACATATTAAGGGGCACTATTTGGATGTTAAGGGGCACTATTTACATATTAAGGGGCACTATTTGGGTATTAAGGGGAATTATTTGGATGTTAAGGGGCACTATTTACATATTAAGGGGCACTATTTGGATATTAAGGGGCACTATTTACATATTAAGAGGCACTATTTACATATTAAGGGGCACTATTTGGATGTTAAGGGGCACTATTTGGATATTAAGGGGCACTATTTGGATGTTAAGGGGCACTATTTGGATATTTAGGGGCACTATTTGGATATTAAGGGGCACTATTTGGATATTAAGGTGCGCTATTTGGGCATTAAAGGGCATTAATTGGATTTTAAGGGACGCTATTTGGATATTAATGGGCACTATTTGGGTATTAAGGGGCACTATTTGGATATTAAGGGGCACTATTTGGATATTAAGGGGCATTATTTGGTTGTTAAGAGGCACTATTTACATATTAAGGGGCACTATTTGGATGTTAAGGGGCACTATTTGGATATTTAGGGGCACTATTTGGATATTTAGGGGCACTATTTGGATATTAAGGGGCACTTTTTGGGTATTAAGGGGCATTAATTGGATTTTAAGGGACGCTATTTGGATATTAATGGGCACTATTTGGGTATTAAGGGGCACTATTTGGATATTATGGGGCACTATTATTATTATTATCGGTTATTTGTAGAACGCCAACAGATTCCGCAGCGCTATACAGATTCCACAGCGCTATTTGGGTATAAGGGGCATTATTTGGATATTTAGGGGCAGTATTTGGATATTTAGGGGAACTATTTGGATATTAAGGGGCACTATTTGGGTATTAAGGGGCACTATTTGGATATTAATGGGCACTATTTGGGTATTAAGGGGCACTATTTGGATATTAAGGGGCACTATTATTATTATCGGTTATTAGTAGAACGCCAACAGATTCCGCAGCGCTATACAGATTCCGCAGCGCTATTTGGGTATTAAGGGGCATTATTTGGATATTAAGGGGCATTATTTGGATATTTAGGGGCACTATTTGGATATTAAGGGGCATTATTTGGATATTTAGGGGCACTATTTGGATATTAAGGGGCACTATTTGGATCTTATGGGGCACTAGATATTAAGGGGCACTTTTGGATGTTAAGGGGCACTTCTTGGATCTAATGTGTCATTTTATCACTATCGACCCTACAAATCTCTGTGTTTAAAGCACACAAAGGTTTAGCCAATGTGTAAGTATTTAAATTTTTTAGCATAGGTGGGAAGCAGGTTTGTCTATGTCAGTAAATAGAATCCGGTTATTTAAAGGGACATCAAACCCAAACATTTTCTTTTGTGATTCAGACAGAGAACACAATTTTCAAAAAGTTTCCAATTTAATTCTATTATCAAATTTGCTTTGTTCCCATTATATTCTGTGTAGAAGATATTCCTAGGTAGCATCTGGTGCACTACATGGCAGGAAATAGTGCTGCCCTCTAGTGCTCTTGTAAATGGATAACATTCTTGCAAAACTGCTGCCATATAGTGCTCCTGAAATGGGACGGTTTCAATGCATACGTCCCTGTTTTTTTAACAACAGATACTAAGAGAACGAAGAAAAATTGCTAATAGAAGTAAATGAGAAAGTTGTTTAAAATCACACGCTCTGTCTGAATCATTAAATAAATATTTTGGGTTTCATAGCCCTTTACGTACCAAGAAATCAGCGGATAGCTTATCCCACTTGGGAAGCTGATGTGAAATAAATCATAAGGGTCTTTTACCGCAGGTGCACAAAGCAAGGCGTTTTAGGCGCAGTTGCACAAAGCAAGGCGTTTTAGGCGCAGATGCACAAAACAAGGCGTTTTAGGCGCAGTTGCACAAAGCAAGGCGTTTTAGGCGCAGTTGCACAAAGCAAGGCGTTTTAGGCGCAGTTGCACAAAACAAGGAGTTATAGGCGCAGTTGCACAAAGCAAGACGTTTTAGGCGCAGTTGCACAAAGCAAGGCGTTTTAGGCGCAGATGCACAAAACAATGAGTTATAGGCGCAGTTGCACAAAGCAAGACGTTTTAGGCGCAGTTGCACAAAGCAAGGCGTTTTAGGCGCAGATGCACAAAACAAGGAGTTATAGGCGCAGTTGCACAAAGCAAGACGTTTTAGGCGCAGTTGCACAAAGCAAGGCGTTTTAGACGCAGTTGCACAAAGCAAGGCGTTTTAGGCGCAGATGCACAAAGCAAGGCGTTTTAGGCGCAGATGCACAAAACAAGGAGTTATAGGTGCAGTTGCACAAAGCAAGACGTTTTAGGCGCAGATGCACAAAACAAGGAGTTATAGGCGCAGTTGCACAAAGCAAGGCGTTTTAGGCGCAGTTGCACAAAGCAAAGCGTTTTAGGCGCAGTTGCACAAAGCAAGGCGTTTTAGGCGCAGTTGCACAAAGCAAGGCGTTTTAGGCGCAGATGCACAAAACAAGGAGTTATAGGCGCAGTTGCACAAAGCAAGGCGTTTTAGGCGCAGTTGCACAAAGCAAGGCGTTTTAGGTGCAGTTGCACAAAGCAAGGCGTTTTAGGCGCAGTTGCACAAAGCAAGGCGTTTTAGGCGCAGTTGCACAAAGCAAAGCATTTTAGGTGCAGTTGCACAAAGCAAGGTGTTTTAGGCGCAGTTGCACAAAGCAAAGCATTCGCACCAAGAGTTTCTGCACAATACTAAGTCACTAAGAAATGAGCACTCATTCACCAGGCTTGGAAAGATTAGATGCGGCTGCATTGCATTTTCATTGTGAAATCACTAATGTTGGTGCCAAATAACTTGTGCTTTGGGTTTTTCTCACCATTCACTGCTCAGCAGCTATATGAGGTTTGCTTTGTATATTATCACTCGCGCTTAGCTTTGCCTCTAAAGGAGATTCTACAGGTGACAATGCAAGGGTGAAGAAATACAGCTTAATATTTTACAGACAATTAAGAAATGACTTAGTGTAACAATCTGTGAAGCAAATGTTGTTCAGCGATATGAGTGACCCAAGAAGCCAATTCACTAGAGCATTTAAGTAAATGGTACAGACTCGGCATATGAGCATGAATTTAACCCATTGAGTAGGACCACCAACCATGCATACAAATAAAAAAAATTGCTTAAAGTACATTAAACACAAAATTAAAACTATTTATGTTTGCATTAAAAAGGTTAAAGAGACATTGTACTGTAACAAAAAAAATATTTCCTGGTCCATTTACCTGCTGTACTTTATTAAATTGTTTACAAATAGCTCATTTACCTTTATTTTGTTATATGAACTAGCTGGTTTTGTTTGTTGAAAGCATAACCTATACTAAAACTATGAATACTGCAGTATTCTTTAAAGATCACAGCAGTAGAAATAAACTTACCAGTGGGTGGTGGGAGAGACAGGTACTGACATTTTTATTTTCCATTGCTCTAAATATTGGCCTTTCTGCAGGCTCAGCCCATTTAAATGAGCATTATTTTTTTAAGAACAATTGTGGTTTCAATGAGCAAACACAGAAATAAACCTAAAGGTGTGTGTTCTAATATATTTAATACTCTGCAGCTTTTATAACAAGCCACTGGAAACGCATTAAGAGAAAACATTTTTACAGTACAGAGTCCCTTTAAGTTGAAGCTGTTTATCATTCAATTTACTTCTTTTATCAAATTCACTTTGTTTTCTTAGTATCCTTTGCTGAAAAGCATACCTATGTAGCCTCAGAAGCAGCACTGCACTGCTGGGAGCTAGCTGCTGATTGGTGGCTACATACAAATGCCTCTTGTCAATGGCTTGCCCGATGGGTTTAGCTAGCTCCCAGTAGTGCATTGGTGCTCTGCAGCTGACTTTAACTATGTGTTTGACCCATGTGCAGGTATATATCACACAGTTATATGTAAGCAATAGCGCAATAATAACAGAGCATTTTGATTTCGCACTTTTGAGGTCATAGCTTTGGGGAAATGTTAGATTACTACATCTAATTGCTGCAACAGGCAGAAACCTTCTGAGCTCTATACAGTGTGAATACTGAAGCTGACTCTCTGTTACAGGGTCCCGTTGCGATGCCTGTGCTGGTGGCTTTTATGGGAATCCTTTCCAGCCCGGCGGTCGGTGTCTTCTATGCCAGTGTAACAATAACATAGATATGACAGACGTAGGTGCTTGTGACCAACGCAGCGGACAATGCCTCAAGTGTAAATACAATACAGAAGGGTCTTTTTGTGAACACTGTCGGACCGGATACTACGGGGATGCATCAAGGCGCAGCTGCAGAAGTAAGTGTGTTTTCTTTTATTACAGTTTGATATGGACTTGGGTGGTTTTGAGTTCTCATTCTTTGGTTTATCAATCAATTAGAACCACAGTAATTTAAATTAAAGGACAGTAAACTCTACAGTGTTTTATTATTCTTATTAAAGAGCATTACTTAAAGGGACAGTCAAGTCCAAAAAAAACTTCCATGTTTCAAATAGGGCATTTAATTTTAAACAACTTTCCAATTTACTTTTATCACCAATTTTGCTTTGTTCTCTTGGTATTCTTAGTTGAAAGCTAAACCTAGGAGGTTTATATGCTAATTTCTTAGACCTTGAAGGCCACCTCTAATCTAAATGCATTTTGATAGTTTTTCACCACTAGAGGGCATTAGTTTACATGTTTCATATAGATAACATTGAGCTCATGCACATGAATTTACCATGGAGACAGCTCTGATTGGCTAAAATGCAAGTCTGTCAAAAGAACTGAAATAAGGGGGCAGTCTGCTGAGGCTTAGATACAAGGTAATTACAGAGGTAAAACGTGTATAATTATAACTGTGTTGGTTATGCAAAACTGGGGAATTGGTAATTAAGGGATTATCTATCTTTTAAAACAACAAAAATTCTGATGTTGACTGTCCCTTTAAAGGGACACTGAATGCTAAATACCTTTTATATACATAGTACTGAGGTTATTCCCCGCCTCCCTCTAGTAATGAGTGCTGCCATGTTGAAATCTATCCATCACTACATACAAATGCTGATGTGTTTGCACATGTGCAGTAACTCTCCTTCAGATACCGGCAGTGTAGCCTAAGTTCCAAAATGGCAGCTACCATTATTAGAGGGAGGTGCATGAAAACAATAGTGTTTGGTGTCCCTTTAAGATATTTTTAGCATGAAAAAATGTTAGGTTAAAGCAGTTTCATTTGATGGAAAACAGCAACAAAAATAATTAATTTTAAAAGCAAATTACTTTTTTCCATTTAGGCCCCCTACATTATGTATCAGATAAATCTGCAACACCTGGTTTTATTATATTTGAACTGGTTAAACATGTGACAAACGTGAAAGAAGGATTTTCATAGTGAGTTTTCACAGCAGTTTTTCAGGCAATGAAATACAAACAGATACAATATTACTAATGACTGTCTAATGTGTTTATGTTTTTACTTTATTAACAACAATTCAAGATTAACACTTTCACAGCATTTGTGTAATGTTATCATTAAAGTGGATGTAAAGTCAATGCTATCACACAATTTCAATTTGTTTATCATTCAAAATTAAGTTAAGTTTAATTCATCATTTTTTTTAAATGTATAATTATATCGATCTATATACTTATTTACTGTTAATCATCTTGCTCGCTTCCTCCGCCCGCCATTTTTGACCGCATTTTGAAGGTTGATTGACACTGTAGTCTACTAATAATCAATCATACCCCGTGGCGTCCAGCCCCTTTTCGGAGACGTCACTATCTCTTTATGCGCATGCGTCTTTCTTTATGCGCATGCGAAACCAACTGCTGTTTGATTCAGAAGCGCTGCGCGTACACGATTTAAGCATACGCATAACAATGCAGCAGTCATTTGCTTCCTGGATACACAGAGAATTTAATAACGCATGCGCAAATCAGGCACTGAATGTTAAACGCATGCGCAAAAAAACAACACATCGTGAACGAGCTTTTCGAACACGTCATAGAGCAGGTGGGACCGCTCTATACGTTAGGCGGAAGAAATAAAGGAAGAAATGGATAGGAGGAGCTAGAAGCGAAAACGGAGATAAGTTTGCATTTAAAATATAATGTGATATTTTGCGAATTTTGGGGGGAAAAAATTGCGTTTTGACTAATACACTGATTATGAATTATAATTGACTCCTTGAAACGGGAAAATTTACATTCACTTTAAGATTTTGTATGTACAAACCCTTAACTGCTAATACATTCATATGATCTAAAACCGTGTACAAGAGAACAATTGTGTTTATCAAAATGTGCACTGAGCATGCGCTAAAACTTCAAATATGTTTTTAAAAGCCAAGAAATGCCGTGCAGAAAATATCAAGGTGGGGTTTCAAGAGGGGGAAGCTGGTGAAATAGATAAATTGCAGAAAGCACTGATGTACTTGAATTCTGTTAGTGAGGGGGTCACTACAATGTACCTGATGGGATTTAATTGCGCAAAGTCATAAAGAATAATTAGAGAACAACAGAAAAACTGTGTTTCTTTCATGTAATTAGCAAGAGTCCATGAGCTAGTGACGTATGGGATATACATTCCTACCAGGAGGGGCAAAGTTTCCCAAACCTTAAAATGCCTATAAATACACCCCTCACCACACCCACAAATCAGTTTTACAAACTTTGCCTCCTATGGAGGTGGTAAAGTAAGTTTGTGCTAGATTCTACATTGATATGCGCTCCGCAGCAAGTTGGAGCCCGGTTTTCCTCTCAGCGTGCAGTGAATGTCAGAGGGATGTGAGGAGAGTATTGCCTATTTGAATGCAATGATCTCCTTCTACGGGGTCTATTTCATAGGTTCTCTGTTATCGGTCGTAGAGATTCATCTCTTACCTCCCTTTTCAGATCGACGATATACTCTTATATATATATACCATTACCTCTGCTGATTCTCGTTTCAGTACTGGTTTGGCTATCTGCTATATGTAGATGAGTATCCTGGAGTAAGTAAGTCTTATTTTCTGTGACACTCTAAGCTATGGTTGAGCACTTTTTTATAAAGTTCTAAATATATGTATTCAAACATTTATTTGCCTTGACTCAGGATGTTCAACATTCCTTATTTTCAGACAGTCAGTTTCATATTTGGGATAATGCATTTGAATCAATCATTTTTTCTTACCTTAAAAAATTTGACTTTTTTTCCTGTGGGCTGTTAGGCTCGCGGGGGCTGAAAATGCTTCATTTTATTGCGTCATTCTTGGCGCTGACTTTTTTGGAGCAAAAAAATCTTTTCTGTTTCCGGCGTCATACGTGTCGCCGGAAGTTGCGTCATTTTTTTGACGTTCTTTTGCGCCAAAGATGTCGGCGTTCCGGATGTGGCGTCATTTTTGGCGCCAAAAGCATTTAGGCGCCAAATAATGTGGGCGTCTTATTTGGCGCTAAAAAAATATGGGCGTCACTTTTGTCTCCACATTATTTAAGTCTCATTATTTATTGCTTCTGGTTGCTAGAAGCTTGTTTACTGGCATTTTTTTCCCATTCCTGAAGCTGTCATTTAAGGAATTTGATCTATTTTGCTTTATATGTTGTTTTTTTCTATTACATATTGCAAGATGTTCCACGTTGCAACTGAGTCAGAAGATACTTCAGGAAAATTGCTGCCCGGTGCTGGAGCTACCAAAGCTAAGTGTATCTGATATAAACTTTTGGTATCTGTTCCTCCAGCTGTTGTTTGTATTGAATGTCATGACAAACTTGTTAATGCAGATAAAATTTCCTTTAGTACTGTTACATTACCTGTTGCTGTTTCGTCAACATCTAATACTCAGAGTGTTCCTGATAACATAAGAGATTTTGTTTCTAAATCCATTAAGAAGGCTATGTCTGTTATTTCTCCTTCTAGTATACATAAAAGTCTTTTAAAACTTCTCTTTTTTCAGATGAATTTTTAAAATGAACATCATCATTCTGATACTGATAATGGTTCTTCTGGTTCAGAGGTTTCTGTCTCAGAGGTTGATGCTGATAAATCTTCGTATTTGTTCAAGATGGAATTATTTGTTCTTTACTTAAAGAAGTATTAATTGCATTAGAAATTGAGGATTCTGGTCCTCTTGATACTAAATCTAAAACGTTTAAATAAGGTTTCTAAATCTCCTGTAGTTATTCCAGAAGTGTTTCCTGTCCTGGTGCTATTTCTGAAGTAATTTCCAGGGAATGGAATATTTTGGGTAATTCATTTACTCTTTCTAAAAACGTTTTAAGCAATTATATCCTGTGCCATCTGACAGATTAGAGTTTTGGGACAAAATCCCTAAGATTGATGGGGCTGTCTCTACTCCTGCTAAAAGATCCTTTAGATAGGAAAATTGAATCCTTTCTAAGAAAAGCTTACTTGTGTTCAGGTAATCGTCTTAGACCTGCTATATCCTTAGCGGATGTTACTGCAGCTTCAACTTTTTTGGTTAGAAGCTTTAGCGCAACAAATAACAGATCATTATTATCATTTGCATTTTTATAACATGCTAATTATTTTATTTGTGATGCCATCTTTGATATCATTAGAGTTGATGTCAGGTATATGTCTCTAGCTATTTTAGCTAGAAAAGCTTTATGGTTTAAAACTTGGAATGCTGATATGTCTTCTAAGTCATCTTTGCTATCCCTTTCTTTCCAGGGTAATAAATTATTCGATTTTCAGTTGGATTCTTTTATCTCAACTGTTACTGGAAGGAAGGGAACTTTTTTACCACAGGATAAAAAATCTAAAGATGAATTTAGGTCTAATAATCGTTTTCGTTCCTTTCATCACAACAAGGAACAAAAGCCTGATCCTTCATCCTCAGGAGCGGTATCAGTTTGGTAACCTTCTCCAGTTTGGAATATATCCAAGCCTTATAGAAACCCAAGCCAGCTCCTAGGTCCACGGGGCAGATTATGTTTTTTTCAAAGAAATTTGGATCAATTCCGTTCACAATCTCTGTTTTTCAGAACATTGTTTCAGAAGGGTACAGAATTGGCTTCAAGTTAAGGCCTCCTGCAGAGAGATTTTTTTCTTTCCAGTGTCCCAGTAAACCCAGCAAAGGCTCAAGCATTTCTGAAATGTGTTTCAGATCTAGAGTTGGCTGGAGTAATTATGCCAGTTCCAGTTCTGGAACATGGGGCTGGGGTTTTTATTTAATCTCTTTATTGTTCCAAAGAAGGTCAAATCCTTCAGACCAGTTCCGGATCTGTCAATATTGAATCGTTATGTAAGGATACCAACATTCAAGATGGTAACTGTAAGGACTATCCTGCCTTTTGTTCAGCAAGGGCATTGTATGTCTGCATTAGATTTACAGGATGCATATCTGCATATTCCGATTCATCCAGATCACTTTTAGTTTCTGAGATTCTCTTTTCTAGACAAGCATTACCAATTTGTGGCTCTACCGTTTGGCCTAGCATCAGCTCCAAGAATTTTTACAAAGGTTCTCGGTGCCCTTCTGTCTGTATTCAGAGAACAGGGTATTGGTATTTCCTTATTTGGACGATATCTTGGTACTTGCTCAGTCTTCACATTTAGCAGAATCTCATACTAATCGACTTGTGTTGTTTCTTCAAGATCATGGTTGAAGGATCAATTTACCAATCAGTTCATTGATTCCTCAGACAAGGGTAACCTCTTTAGGTTTCCAAATAGATTCGGTGTCCATGACTCTGTCTTTTTCGGACAAGAGACGTCTAACATTGATATCAGCTTGTCAAAACCTTCAGTCACAATCATTCCCTTTGGTTGCCTTATGCATGGAAATTTTAGGTCTTATGTCTGCTGCATCGGACGCGATCTCCTTTGCTCATTTTCACATGCGACCTTTCCAGCTCTGTATGCTGAACCAATAGTGCTGGGATTACACAAAGATATCTTAATCAATATCTTTAAAACCGTTTGTACGACACTCTCTGACGTGGTGGACGGATCACCATCGTTTAATTCAGGGGGCTTCTTTTGTTCTTCCGACCTGGACTGTAATTTCAACAGATGCAAGTCTTACAGGTTGGGGAGCTGTATGGGGATCTCTGACGGCACAAGGAGTTTGGGAATCTCAGGAGGTGAGATTACCGATCAATATTTTGGAACTCCGTGCAATTTTCAGAGCTCTTCAGTCTTGGCCTCTTCTGAAGAGAGAATCGTTCATTTGTTTTCAGACAGACAATGTCACAACTGTGGCATACATCAATCATCAAGGAGGGACTCACAGTCCTCTGGCTATGAAAGAAGTATCTCAAATTCTGGTTTGGGCGGAATCCAGCTCCTGTCTAATCTCTGCGGTTCATATCCCAGGTATAGACAATTGGGAAGCGGATTATCTCAGTCGCCAAACGTTGCATCCGGGCGAATGGTCTCTTCACCCAGAGGTATTTCTTCAGATTGTTCAAATGTGGGAACTTCCAGAAATAGATCTGATGGCTTCTCATCTAAGCAAGAAACTTCCCAGGTATCTGTCCAGATCCCGGGATCCTCAGGCGGAGGCAGTGGATGCATTATCACTTCCTTGGAAGTATCATCCTGCCTATATCTTTCCGCCTCTAGTTCTTCTTCCAAGAGTAATCTCCAAAATTCTGAAGGAATGCTCGTTTGTCCTGCTGGTAGCTCCAGCATGGCCTCACAGGTTTTGGTATGCGGATCTTGTCCGGATGGCCTCTTGCCAACCGTGGACTCTTCCGTTAAGACCAGACCTTCTGTCGCAAGGTCCTCTTTTCCATCAGGATCTCAAATCCTTAAATTTAAAGGTATGGAGATTGAACGCTTGATTCTTGGTCAAAGAGGTTTCTCTGACTCTGTGATTAATACTATGTTACAGGCTCGTAAATCTGTATCTAGGGAGATATATTATAGAGTCTGGAAGACTTATATTTCTTGGTGTCTTTCTCATCATTTTTCCTGGCATTCTTTTAGAATTCCGAGAATTTTACAGTTTCTTCAGGATGGTTTAGATAAAGGTTTGTCCGCAAGTTCCTTGAAAGGACAAATCTCTGCTCTTTCTGTTCTTTTTCACAGAAAGAATGCTAATCTTCCTGATATTCGTTGTTTTGTACAAGCTTTGGTTCGTATAAAACCTGTCATTAAGTCAATTTCTCCTCCTTGGAGTTTGAATTTGGTTCTGGGGGCTCTTCAAGCTCCTCCTTTTGAACCCATGTATTCATTGGACATTAAATTACTTTCTTGGAAAGTTTTGTTCCTTTGGCGATCTCTTCTGCCAGAAGAGTCTCTGAATTATCTGCTCTTTCTTGTGAGTCTCCTTTTCTGATTTTTCATCAGGATAAGGCGGTGTTGCGAACTTCTTTTGAATTTTTACCTAAGGTTGTGAATTCCAACAACATTAGTAGAGAAATTGTGGTTCCTTCATTATGTCCTAATCCTAAGAATTCTAAGGAGAAATCGTTGCATTCTTTGGATGTTGTTAGTGCTTTGAAATATTATGTTGAAGCTACTAAGTCTTTCCGAAAGACTTCTAGTCTATTTGTTATCTTTTCCGGTTCTAGAAAAGGCCAGAAAGCTTCTGCCATTTCTTTGGCATCTTGGTTGAAATCTTTAATTTCATCATGCTTATGTCGAGTCGGGTAAAACCCCGCCTCAAAGGATTACAGCTCATTCTACTAGGTCAGTTTCTACTTCCTGGGCGTTTAGGAATGAAGCTTCGGTTGATCAGATTTGCAAAGCAGCAACTTGGTCCTCTTTGCATACTTTTACTAAATTCTACCATTTTGATGTGTTTTCTTCTTCTGAAGCAGTTTTTGGTAGAAAAGTACTTCAGGCAGCAGTTTCAGTTTGAATCTTCTGCTTATGTTTTCATTAAACTTTATTTTGGGTGTGGATTATTTTCAGCAGGAATTGGCTGTCTTTATTTTATCCCTCCCTCTCTAGTGACTCTTGCGTGGAAAGATCCACATCTTGGGTAGTCATTATCCCATACGTCACTAGCTCATGGACTCTTGCTAATTACATGAAAGAAAACATAATTTATGTAAGAACTTACCTGATAAATTCATTTCTTTCATATTAGCCCCAGTCCATGAGGCCCACCCTTTTTTGTGGTGGTTATGATTTTTTTTTGTATAATGCACAATTATTCCAATTCCTTATTTTTTATGCTTTCGCACTTTTTTCTTATCACCCCACTTCTTGGCTATTCGTTAAACTGATTTGTGGGTGTGGTGAGGGGTGTATTTATAGGCATTTTAAGGTTTGGGAAACTTTGCCCCTCCTGGTAGGAATGTATATCCCATACGTCACTAGCTCATGGACTCTTGCTAATATGAAATAAATGAATTTATCAGGTAAGTTCTTACATAAATTATGTTTTTCTGGTGGATTTGAATTTGAAAATGCTGGTAACCTGTGCAAACCCCTTTGTTCGTCTATAATGACAGACTAGAATTGTCCCATGGAATTTTAGATGCTGTTCGACTTCAAGGACAAGGAAAATAACTTGAAAAGTGACAGTGATCACAATATTTAAATGGGCAGTGTACTCCAACATTTTATATCATCCATATGAAATTGCAGTATCTTAACATGATGATTTATTTTATTTTTGCTTGAAAAAACTATGAAGTTAAAGCTTTTTACATTTAAATTTAAACTAATACAGTTATATTACGTGTGTACTTCCTATTGATGCACATTGGCTGATAGGCAGTTTCTGTTAGTTCTCATTGGTTGCTAGGCAGTTTCTGTTAGTTCTCAATGGTTGGTAGCTAGGCAGTGTCTGTTAGTTCTCATTGATTGCTAGGCAGTTTCTGTTAGTTCTCATTGGTTGGTAGCTAGGCAGTGTCTGTTAGTTCTCATTGGTTGGTAGCTAGGCAGTGTCTGTTAGTTCTCATTGGTTGGTAGCTAGGCAGTGTCTGTTAGTTCTCATTGGTTGGTAGCTAGGCAGTGTCTGTTAGTACTCATTGATTGCTAGGCAGTGTCTGTTAGTTCTCATTGGTTGCTAGGCAGTTTCTGTTAGTTCTCATTGGTTGGTAGCTAGGCAGTGTCTGTTCTCATTGATTGCTAGGCAGTTTCTGTTAGTTCTCATTGGTTGGTAGCTAGGCAGTGTCTGTTAGTTCTCATTGATTGCTAGGCAGTGTCTGTTAGTTCTCATTGGTTGCTAGGCAGTTTCTGTTAGTTCTCATTGGTTGGTAGCTAGGCAGTGTCTGTTAGTTCTCATTGATTGCTAGGCAGTTTCTGTTAGTTCTCATTGGTTGGTAGCAAGGCAGTGTCTGTTAGTTCTCATTGATTGCTAGGCAGTTTCTGTTAGTTCTCATTGGTTGGTAGCTAGGCAGTGTCTGTTAGTTCTCATTCATTGCTAGGCAGTTTCTGTTAGTTCTCATTGGTTGGTAGCTAGGCAGTGTCTTAGTTCTCATTGATTGCTAGGCAGTGTCTGTTAGTTCTCATTGGTTGGTAGCTAGGCAGCGTCTGTTAGTTCTCATTGATTGCTAGGCAGTTTCTGTTAGTGCTCATTGGTTGCTAGGCAGTGTCTCTCAGTGCTCGTTGGTTGCTAGGCAGTTTCTATTAGTGCTTATTGGTTGCTAGGCAGTTTCTGTTAGTGTTTATTGGTTGAAAAGTAATCCCTGCTAATGTTTATTGATCATTAGTAAGAAGTACCTATAACTGAATCAGTATTAGTAGGAAGTGCACAACTGATACTGGAATATTAGTTTAAATTTCTGTTGTAAAAATACTTACATGTTTAAAGGGACATGAAACCCCACATTTTTCTTTCATTATTCAGATAGAGAATTCAATTTTTAAAAAGTTTCCAATTTACTTCTATTATCAAATTTGCTTTGTTCTCATGTTATTTTTTATTGAAGTTATACCTAGGTAGGTAGCATGCACATGCATCAAGCACTACATGACTGGAAATAGTGCTGCCATCTAGTGCTCTTGCTAATGTATAATATTGTTGCAAAACTGCTGTCATATAGTGCTGTAGACACGTGCACACTCCTGGGCTTTAATACCTGCTTTTCAACAAAGGATAACAAGAAAACAAATACAATTTGATAATAGAAGTAAATTGGAAAGTTGTTTAAAATCGCATGCTCTATCTGAATCATGAAAGAAAAATTTGGGGTTTTACTGTATGTCCCTTTAAGTGCTGGTCTTCATATGGATGACATAACATTTTTGAGTACAGTGTGCCTTTAAGAAAGCAACCTTTGTCTCCTCATCCTTTAACCTGTAGATTGCAAGCTCTTGAGAGCAAGGCCCTGCTTCTCCTGTATTTATTTGTTTTGTTTAGTCTGTTACATGAATCTTTCTTTTCTAGGCTGAGTGTTATTGTGCAAAGCTATGGAATTAGGTGGCATTTCACAAATAAACAATAATAATCCCACTCTCTTGTATTTACAGAGTGCACGTGTAACTTTTTGGGAACAGACCAAAGTCAGTGTTCTTCCCGTAATGACTGCGTGTGTAACAGGAGCAGCGGTCAGTGCCTTTGTTTGCGAAATGTCAACGGTCTGAGCTGTGACCGCTGCAGCCCCAACTACTGGAACTTGGCCAGCGGCAAGGGGTGTGTGCCCTGTAACTGTGACCCCAACAACTCGCTCAGCCTCTCGTGTAATGAGGTAATAAGTGTGCGCTACTGTTCTCTTCTCACGTAGGCTTATGGTTTATTATATATGCACTTATTAACAGTATTGCTACGCCGTGTGCTTGCAGCTAGTGTCGGGAAAACCATAAAATGTATAGAAATATCCTCAACTTGCCCTCTTTTTACAACACTATCCTTTGAGCTAGGAGCAAAAGGCAGCTCAAGCTGACCCCTGCTCCCTGTGTACCTACTACATCCCTACTCCCGTCAGCTATGCACTGCGTACATCCAGCGGTGGTCCAAGCAGGTCGCAAATACAGTCACTCTAACATTTCACTTGTATATAAAATTCATACGTATTTGTCAATAAAGCAACAAACTTGGGAGCTGAGCAAAATCTTTAAAACTGAATAAAATCTGCACAAACCTACACAAAACTCCAAAAATATTTTCAAAAAAAATGTTATTGAACGTTTTTTCTGTTCAGTATAAAACTAGCATATTACCAAGCATTGAACCCACTATGCACGGCTCTACTAGTGGAATGGAATAGGGAACTTTGAAATAAAATAATGTAAATGGTATTATAAATTTCTCTACAATTCACTATTGAAGGGATTGTACACTAGATTTTTCTTTGCATAAATGTTTTGTAGATGATCCATTTATACAGCCCATCTAGGAGTGTTTTTATAAAAACGTATAGTTTTGCTTACTTTTTAAGAACATTGTGCTGATTTTCAGACTCCTAACCAAGCCCCGCAGTGTCAGATGTATACGCGCGTTTACAGACTCCTGCAGGCTCCTGTTTATGTAATCTGTCTTTTCATATGCAGGAAAGGGGGAGGGCGGGAGCGTGTGCTCTTTTTGTTTACCAAACCCTTTTTAGTGGGTGTCCCAGACTACCTCATTAACAGTGCTAAACTGGGAGCTTCTAAGTAAGTTTTTAGAAGGTTTTATACTGGATTTTTATATCAGCATCTGTGCATATTCTTCTTCATGGTAGTGTCTATTACATGCAGTTATATGAAAATTAGTGTATACTGTCTCTTTAAGGAGTAAAGTACTTCACAGACCCTCGCAGCAGCAGCAGCCTTCACTCTCAAATAAAAGAGCTGAACTTGGAAGTGCCAGCGGCTGGCGCTCTCTGCAATGGAGAATCCTGCAGGAGAGAGTGAATGTGACAGTGTACCTAGCACCAATAGTAAAAATAATTTAAGCAAATACAAATTAAATTGTGTTTTTTAGCGTAGGTTACCTTGTATTCACTTCTAGATTATACACATCTTTTTCTATCAGTGGAATATGCACGTTGTTTATTTTGAAACAAACTTGCCAAGGAAAAAACAGCAAGACCCACAGGCATAAGATGCATAGACAATTGCCGACACACCAAACGAATGCCCCTGTGTAAGCTGCTCGCTAAGGCTGTGAGATTCACTGTACAATAGAAAAATAAAGTGCATTTTAAAATTTGTACTTTTTTGGCACAATTTAACCTTCATATTTTGGCATTACATTTTACATTAAATACAATATCTCCTGCATACTTTCAATAAGAATTTTACTGCAGAATTTAATTTTGCATTTTGAAGTGTACTTATATGATTTTAATGTATATGATTAATATGATTTTTAATGCATACTTTAATTACATTTTTTTGCATTGTACAATTCTATGTACAATTTGTGGCCCTTCCAGTTCCCATATCAACTGTCAGTGCAGTCTCCAGACTTTACAAGCATAACATTACTATATTCTACACAGCCATTGTTTGCAAACTATAGTAACTCATTGATATTTGTTCATAATAAGCCTTAGTAGAGAGGAGATAAGGATACAACATGGCGGCGCTTTTTATTTTACATGTATTTCTTCAATATTTAAATAAGAAATGTAATTATAAAAAATACAGCTACATACTATTCTCAGGCTAATCTTCGCTTTGAATACATCATTATAGCTAGCGTAAAACCTTAGTAAATACAAACAGGGGGCTTGATCCATAGGTGTTCACTACGTTTCTAGTTCTTATACCTGCACAAAGTTTATCAACATGATACCAGGAATTAATTAAATGACATTAGTTTTGTTTTTTTCCAGTTTACCGGGAGGTGTCAGTGTCGGCCTGGATTTGGTGGGTCTACTTGTACCGACTGTCAGGAGAATTACTGGGGAAATCCTAATATCCAGTGCAGAGGTAACTAACAATACTGTTACTAGACCAGAGACTGAGTTTCAAACAATAGCAATATAAATAAGTGACGTGGTAACATTACATAAACAAGTCAATTAAATTAGAATATAGCATTATTACTAGTCGTATGCAAGGGCATTTTATTTTTAGATTTTTTTTTTATATGAAGTTGTTTGGTAGATTTAGTTAATATTGTGAATCTTACACAGACTATTTAGGGCTAGCTTACGTGTGCAGCGCTATTTAGTGCTTTCTGCTAGAGCATAAACAGCGCTGGATGGAGGCTTTTTGTGCGTGTCGGCTCGCACTCGTATAATGAGTTGAAAGTAAAAAAGTTTGCTTATGAGCTCTAAACTGACGTGCGCAAAAATTTGAACTTAGAATATTGCAAATGCGTTAAAATATTCCCCCATAGTATTCAATGGACCGCGGAAACTGGAAATAAAAAACAACACCCATACTTGCGCACTAACCTGATTGTGTTTAACCAAGTGTACTCAAGCCAACATGAAATATTAATATTTCATATTCTCATATTCCAATGTTCTTCACATAGAAGAAAATGTTCTGATTATCCGTAAATAAATATTACTATATATATCTAATCGTTTTTTTATAAAATATATTTCATACATATATATGATTATATATAGGTATAGATACAGTATATATATATATATATATATATATATATATATATATATATATATATATATGTCCAAAACTCTGATGTTGAAATAAATGCACCATTTTATATTTACGGCGAGTGCCTCTGTTCATTGAACCACCAATTTATATATATATATATATATATATATATATATATATATATATATATATATATATATATATATATATATAGGAATATCTATTAACAACACATTCCACTATGTGAAGGACATTGGAATGTAAAATATTTACAGTAAATACAATAGCACTCACAGCCAGGTGCACAGCCTCCAGAGACCCAGGCAGGTAATCCCACACAAGTCTGGGTGCAAAGCCCATACGGAAAATGAGACAGCCCTTAGAAAGTTTTTTATGCAATGTATTTTAAGTCATTTTATCAGACAGTGTTAATATGAGTGTAACTGTACATTTACAAGTTTTTTTGATGTGTTTTGTGCAACTTTTTTGTCTCGCGTGACAGTTAACCAGAGCGCTGAAGTCAAGCTAAACTGACACGCGTTAAATTCAATTGTGCTCAAGCGAATGCATTAAATTTTAACTCACAATATGTACCCTACTTCCAACATGCTAAAAGAACAGCAATATACCCCTTATTGCTTGCACGCAACAGTTAGCGCACCGCTTGTATTCTAGCCCTTAATGTGCTTCTAAGCACAGAAACACAGTCACAATTACTTTCAGTACACTGAATTCTATATGTCAAACACAAGTAATTTGTGCAAGCATTTCTGTGGCAAAAGTGTGGTTGATTCATGGAGCACAGACCTTCAGTAGAGGTGGTTACGACAAATACTGTAAGGGAATACAAGAACGCCTGAGACATACATAAGGTTAGTCTGAGAATTAATAAAACTTACACTTTAGAAGGCAAAAATGGCCAGATCCAATTGTTTTTTTTTCTTTTCCCCTAAGTATGTACTCAAAAAAACTTTTAAAAGTACTTTTATTCTTGGTAAAATATGCTAAAAAAAATCTCCATTTAATCCCAAAAAGAGAAAACATTTTCATGGGAAAACCACTCTCCTGGCTTTAATGTGCAGTGAGAAACATTAAGGAAGTTTGTCAGTAACCTATAAATCTCTTTCTATCAAAAGCCTGTGATTGTGATCGCCGAGGGATTGAGACACTACAGTGTGACCGGGCGTCTGGGCACTGCACTTGTCGCCAGGGAGTGTCGGGTGTGCGCTGCGACCAATGTGCTCGTGGATTTTCAGGACAATTCCCGGACTGCCAGCCTTGTCACCAGTGCTTTGGAGATTGGGATCGTATTGTCCAAGACCTGGCTGCTCGAACCAGAAGCCTGGTCCAGCGCAGCAAAGACATCCAGCAAACTGGTGTAGCTGGGACCTACAAAAAAAACTTCCGGGACATCGAAGAGAAGCTCGCCAAGGCACGAAAGATTGTAAATGCTCGCAATGCCACAGTGGAATCAGTAACAAAGCTAATGAAGATAATGGATGATTTGAGGTGTGTAAATATAAGATCACAGATAGCAATGATACTTGAAAGTGATGCAGCATAGCTGTAAAAAGCTGACAAGAAAATATCACCTTAACATCTCTATGTAAAAAAGAAAGATATTTTACCTCACAATGTCTTCAGCTCACCATAGTAAGTGATCTGTGAACAGTTAGAGCTGTTGTCCAGCTGCAAGTTAAAAAAAAAAAAACACAATAGCCAATCAGCATCAGCAGTGCTGAGGTCATGCTTTGCTTTGCTTTGCTGTGATCTCATGAGATTTCACAGTAAACTTCCTTAAACTAAATAGGAAAATAACATTAATGTGCTGCTAATGCTAGATGCACACTCCTTTGGAAGTCCTGGGACTAAAATCTCTTTATAGTGGGGTATGAATACTTAAGATTTTTTTAGGTAAAATATCTTCCTTTTTTACATAGATATGTTCAGGTAATATTGTAATCTTTTTACAGTTATGCTGCATCACTTTCAAGTGCTTACGTTTGGGTATTATGTCCCTTTAACAACATGATCTTGCTGAATTATAAGCATTTCCCAAGGGCATATTTTGGTCTGTTCCTAGGGCAGCAAATTTCGATGGGCGGTTGTATGACATAATTCCCTCCTACCCCTATGCTCTCTGTATGTTTTTATTTAACCATTTTATTACAAATCAATGAAGTTTGATTGTCTAGTGGGGATTTATAACTCATGCATCGCTGATCCCTGGCAAATATGCTGCCCCTCTCAACCAAAACTTTTAGCTCACGTTTGCCTCTTATAATTCTCACAAGCAGAGGCCAGGGACATATGTACCCCCACCAGACAACCAGGGATCATTCACTTTTTAATAGAATAAACAAAATATTAGGAGAGCATTGCAGTGAGAAGGCACCATACCATAGAACTAATCCTCACAATATCCCGCCCCCTAAATACCGCAGCCCTAGGCACAGCCCTGGTTGGCCTAGGCAACAACGCTTCCCTAGCACCAATCAGCAATAGATAAGGGAGCTGAAAGTGATATGAACAGTCCAATAACAATCAATTAATAGAAAATAAGGGTTTAGTGACCGCAGTTTAAAGCTTGTGTTTTAGGGACTGTACGTGTGTTATTTTAAACTTTAGCTTTTCCTTTAATAGCTTGACGGCAACTAAAAGCAAGTGTTCTGGTTCCTGTTCCTTTGATGCATCATGTGTCTTCTCCCTTAAAGGGACATTTTTTTCTTTGTTGCATCTAAGAAAACATTTTAAAGTGTATTACAATTTTTATTAATAAAAAAAAATGGTACTTTGCAACAAAAAAAAAAAAATTGTTTTGTTTTTATGCTCTTGGGGAGTTTTACTAAACACCAATAGAGCTGTGTGAAATTTCATAATCGGCCTATTAGCTTCTATCCCAAGGACCAGTGGTGCACTTTTACTTTATAAGTAAAAAATAGCTTTAACATAATGTTTTTCCATACAACAAATATTGAACGTTTGAATAGTGCTCTGTTATCTGCATAGTCATACAATATATTGTTTTAGTTTAATGTCTATTTGCTTTAGCTAAGGCCGCCAGCTATACATACATTTTATTTATGATCACATTGTTTGTCCAATTAGAAATAAAATTAACGAGTCAACAGAGACTCTGACGCAGCTGGAGGGAGAGCTGACCGTTGTACAAGATGAAAACTTTGATGCCAACCATGACCTCTCAGAGCTGGAACGAGATGCCCGAAGTCTGAATATGACGGCCAAGGAGAGAGCTCACCAGCTGGATGTGCTGAAGAACTCAAATTTCCTAGGTAAGGAGAGCAGATCCACTTCTCTGTCAAGTTCAGATCTGTGGCAGGCGGCATTATGGGAAAATGTTTATTAACTGTGGTTATTTAGCTGTTTGCTGTGATGCCACCACCATAAAAATACTCCATTGCACTGGAGTATTTTATTATTGCACTTGCTTGACTAGACCTATGTGTTTAACTTATGCAAAGAAAGTAAACACCCAGTTAAAAGTCAGCTTTGAGTAAGAATGTGCTGCTGATCCTGAGATGAGCGCAGCCAGTGATTGGCAGATACACACAAACACTGCCCCTGATTGGTTCAGCTCAGTAGTGCATTAATAGCTGCCTTTATCTATGCTCTTAATCCTTTTGCCAGTGTCTATTAAAACAGTTCTGTGCAAACAGTAGCGCAATAAGAAAATGCTTTAGGACATTAGAGCATTTAGTACCTTTACGCCCAAGTAAGTAACGTCACATTAGGCTGTAAGTTGGGTTCCACCGTTGGCATCTGCAGAAATATTTTGAGGAGGACAAAACAATAAAATGAGATGAACAAAGTCATTGGCAACAAGTGCAGCAGGAGATAGTTGTTTTAGATAGAACATACAATTTTATACAGATTTTCATTTACTTCTATTATCTAATTTGCTTTCTTCTCTTGATATCCTTTGTTGAAAAGCATACCTAGGAAGGCTCAGGAGCAGCAAAGCATTACTGGGAGATAGCTGATAGGTGGCTGCGCATATGTGCCTCTTGTCATTGGCTCACCTGATGTGTTCAGCTAGCTCCCAGTAGTGCATTACTTCTCCTGCAACAAAGGATACCAATTGAATAAAGGAAATTTGATAATAGGAGTAAAATGGAAGTTCTTACAAATGCTATGCTCTATCTAAGTCATGAAACAAAAAGATTTTTGGTTTTATGTCCCTTCCTGCACACCGTTGAAAATGTGTAATTTTTATTAGTCCATAAACTAATAAGTTTCAATATGAACAATAATATTTAAATAGGAAATATATGATGTCTGCACAGTATTAGCACTAAGCCTACATGTTTTCCAACAAATGAAGCAAAAAAAAGAACATTAATGTTACCTCTTGAGTTGGAGATGCTTATTGTTATCACTAGGACAAACATTTTAATCTCATTGATTCCTAGGGGCCGATTTATCAAGGGCCTAATGGCCCCAGATGCCCCTGTTTCCGCGCAAGCCTTCAGGCTCGCCGGAAACGATCGGGTTAATTGACACCCCCTGCTAGCGCAAATCTGCAGGGGGCGGCATTGCACAAGCAGTTCACCAGAACTGCTTGTGCAATGCCAAATGCCGACAGCGTATGCTACAGCGGATCATGTCGGACAATGATAAATCGGCCCCCAAATATCTTTTCATCCATCGTTTCCTTAGACAAACATTGTTAGCGTGGCTAACATCTCTGTGATAATTACTTACACTATAATCCTTGGGCACAGTTGTCTTAAATACAAGAACCGGTTTACACAGAATTCCCTTGCTCACAGGAGCTTACAGTCTAGATCAGATTTAGCAAGGTGCTGCCGTTAGCACCATACTACATCTGCCTTTCTACACAACTTTCTAATTGACTTCTATTATTACATTTACCTGAATGATGTCCCTTTAATTATCTTGCTATTCTTTCTTGAAGGAGCAGCAATGCACTACTGGGAGCTAGCAGAGCACATTTGGTGAGCAAATGTCAAGAGGCATATGTGTGTAGCCACCAATCATCAGCTAACTCACAGTAGTGCATTGCAACTCCTGAGCTTCCTTACAAGTTTTATCTGAATGATGAAAGTTTTTTTTTTACTTTACTGTTCCTTTTTATTATCATGAGATAATAAAGTTGCTGTATGAACTCCCATTTTATCCACAACCACTAGTAATAATATGAAAAGAAGCAGCTAGCCATGGTTTGCAGTAGGATTCTGTCCTCTATATATTTATTTTTTCCTGCATGGATTTTGATTACAGCACAATAATATGACATACTGTTCACTACATTTACAAGTTTATTCATCTTTAACACACAAAAAATAGATCAAACTTTGCAAACAAGTAGATCTCATCTCATTAAACTCAATATGCACTCTCCTAAAGGTTCTCCACCCTCCATCTTGATTAATAGAGAATAAAATGAGGGAGGAGATCACTAGAAAGCAGACTGCAGAGCTAAATAAGTCTCAAAAAGATGAACAAACTGATAGGTCCCAAGACGAGCAGATAGCAAAGTGAAGAAAAAGAGTTATAATTTGAAGGTTTAGGGGTGGAAGGTCCAGAGGAAGTGGGCCTGGTGATTGCAATTACTTGTGAGAGCCTCATACAAGAATGGAGATATCAGAAACCAAAGAAGACCAACACCGGCCAGCAATAGCAGAAGATGACAACATTAAAAAAGATATAAACTTCCTCTTTCTCTTGGTTTCAAAATCAAACTAAAACAATTTTAATTTAAAGGGACAGTCTACTCCAGAATTTGTATTGTTTAAAAAGATTAAACAATTCCCCAGTTTTGCATAACCAACACGGTTATATTAAAGGGACACTGAACCCAAAAAATTTCTTTTGTGATTCAGATAGAGCATGTAATTTTAAGCAACTTTCTAATTTACTCCTAATATTAATGTTTCTTCGTTCTCTTGCTATCTTTATATAAAAAAGAAGGCATCTAAGCTTTTTTCTTGGTTCAGAACTCTGGACAGCAGTTTTTGATTGGTAGAGGAATTTATCCACCAATCAGCAAGGACAACCTAGGTTGTTCACCAAAAATGGGCCGGCATCTAAACTTTCATTCTTGCATTTCAAATAAAGATTTCAAGAGAATGAAAATGTGATAATAGGAGTAAATTAGAAAGTTGCTTAAAATTTCATACTCTATCTGAATCACAAAAGAAAAAATTTGGGTTCAGTGTCCCTTTAATACACTTTTTACCTCTGTGATTACCTGGTATCTAAGCCTCTGCAGACTGCTCCTTATTTCAGTTCTTTTAACAGAATTGCATTTTAGCCAATCATAGCTGACTAATGAATAACTCAATTGGAGTGAGCACAATGTTATCTATATTGCACACATGAACTAGTGCTGTCTAGCTGTGAAAAAGATAATTGGCGGCCTTCAAGGGATTAGAAATAAACATATGAGCCTACCTAGGTTTAGCTGTCAGCAAAGAATACCAAGAGAACAAAGCAAAATTGATAATAAAAGTAAATTGGAAAGTTTTTTTTAAAATGACACGCCCTATCTGAATCATGAAAGTTTGATTTTAACTAGCCTGTCCATTTAAGCTTTTTAAATTGTGCTTTTCATGTGCAACATACACGCTTAAAAAAAATTCTGTTTGACTTAGGTGCCTATGACAGTATCCACCAGTCTCATGCACAGTCAAGAGAGGCTGAACAAAAAGTCACTGCAGCTGCACTCAGCGTACCCAGTCCTGTGAGTGACTCCGCCAAGGCCCGTGAAAAAACGGAGCAGCTGATGACTCAAAAACGGGATGATTTCAATCGTAAGAATGCAGCAAACCGGAGGGCGCTAAATGACCTAGAAGCTAAAACCAGCTCCCTTGATGTAAAGAAGATTAATGAAAAGGTTTGTAATAGTTCATCATGGAAGTATTGTATAGCACTGTCTGTAATAAAATCTGCATCTATAAAGATACAATAATCACTGTATAATCCTCAGGTCTGTGGGGCTCCCGGTGATGCACCGTGCTCCGAGAGCCCCTGCGGTGGGGCTGGCTGCCGTGATGATGAGGGTAAAAGGCACTGTGGGGGTCTGAACTGTAATGGTGCTGTTGCCACTGCAGACAACGCCCTGGATCGAGCGCGCCACGCTGAAGAGGAGCTGCAGAGAGCCCTGGGAGAAGTGGAAATTTTATTCCAGAAGGTATTGTTTTTTTCTTGCATATTATAGCATAAGGAGCTTGAACATTTATAGTGGCAAGAATAAGTATGTGAACCCTTTAGAAATGATAGCTTTTATGTATAAATTTGTCTTAAAATCTGGTTTGATGTTTATCTAAGTTACAGTTATCAACAAACACAATCTGTTTTAACTAAAAACACACAAATGATTGTATTATTCTTGTACAGATTGAATATATCTTTAACATTTTCACAGTTTGGGGCCTATTTATGAAAGGCCCAATCAGCCGCTAGTAGGGGGGGTGTCAATCGGGGTGAATTGCAGCAATGTCTGTCCACCTCCTCAGAGCAGACAAACAGGTTATGGAGCAGCGGTCTTTAGACCGCGGCGCTGCTTCATAACTGGCGTTTCTGGCGAACCTGAAGGCTCGCCAGAAACACGGGGCTTCAAGCTCCATACGGAGTTTGATGGATATGCCCCTATATGTTGGAAAAAGTATGTGAAACCCCAAGCTAATGACCAACAAAAGCCCAATTAGATTTGGAAATTGGCAAACCAGCTATATTAAGTAGTGTATCCCCAATATGTCAGTCATATTTTAACCCTTTGTTAGATGAAGAAGACTGTAAAATGAATAAGCTGCAGTTTGCTTCATTTGAGAATCATTAATAGAACAGCACCCGGGTAAAGTAAAACAAACTGTTAATTATTCAGGTTGCAGATGCAAAGGCAAAAGCAGACCAAGCAAAAACAAGGGCACAGGCCACTCTCGACAGAGCCAACAAGGCCAAAGAACGTGCGGAAAGGTCCAATAAAGAACTAAGAGAACTCATCCAGCAAATCAAGGATTTCCTGAGCCGTGAGTCCTTTATTTTTATACACAGAAACAATATATCTAATGGAACCGGGTGATACATAGTTACCAAGTTTACTATTAATGAAGACATAACCACAACTCCTTGAGTTCACAAGTAACATTTCAATATTTCTACTAATCTTTCTCCCAATATCTGTAGGAAGCCATCATGGCACACCCCTGGCATTATGGGTACACAATGCACGTGACTACAATGAGTGATTTATTTGCATGTGCTTTTGAATTTTGTAAGGTTTTACTCTAGCACTAAGATTTACCACACACGATATTAATATCTTGCAGGAAAAAAATGGCAGTGACTTTCCCTTTTACAATAGTGAACATTTACACTTTTCTTACAATGTAAAACGTGTTTTTTTTAAAAAGGCACAATTTCTACAACTGAAACTAATGAGCCACAAAACTAAGTGTTCACTCTCCAGAACAGGTGAAGAGTTATACTTATAGACAGAGATAGGCAAGGTGTCCGTACACGAAAACTGGTGTCCATGACTAGCAATTGCAGTGTCCGCCACAACCTTAGTATATCTTTTCTTTCTGATTAAATAATAGGAATAAAAAAAAATATGTAGTGTGAATAAAGTTAGTGGCTTGTCAAGAGACTGCTAGCGATATTGGGTGATAAGTTCTGAAATAAATAAAGCCTGTAAAATACTGGATGTGCATCTGTATAATAACACCCAGCTCTATACAAAGACATAGTAGTGAAACTGGCACATGCGTATAGCCAGACAAGGGCTGGTTATAGGATCAGTGGTATCTGCATCAGTATAATAACACCCAGCGCTATATAATGACACAGTAGTGACACTGGCACATGTGTATAGCCAGATAAGGGCTGGTTATAGGGTCAGTGGTATCTGCTGCATCAGTATAATAACACCAAGCACTATATAACGACACAGTAGTGACACTGGCCCATGCGTATAGCCAGAGGAGGGCTGGTTATAGGATCAGTGGTATCTGCATCAGTATAATAACACCCAGCGCTATATAATGACACAGTAGTGACACTGGCACATGTGTATAGCCAGAGGAGGGCTAGTTATAGGGTCAGTGGTATCTGCATCAGTATAATAACACCCAGCACTATATAATGACACAGTAGTGACACTGGCTCATGGGTATAGCCGGAGGAGGGCTGGTTATAGGGTCAGTGGTATCTGCATCAGTATAATAACACCCAGCACTATATAATGACACAGTAGTGACACTGGCTCATGGGTATAGCCAGAGGAGGGCTGGTTATAGGGTCAGTGGTATCTGCATCAGTATAATAACACACAGCACTATATAATGAGACAGTAGTTACACTGGCTCAATGGTATAGCCAGAGGAGGGCTAGTTATAGGGTCAGTGGTATCTGCATCCATATAATAATACCCAGCGCGCTATATAATTACACAGTAGTGACACTGGCACATGCGTATAGCCAGAGAAGGGCTGGTTATAGGGTCAGTGGTATCTGCATCAGTATAATAACACCCAGCACTATATAATGACACAGTAGTTACACTGGCTCATGGGTATAGCCGGAGGAGGGCTGGTTATAGGGTCAGTGGTATCTGCATCAGTATAATAACACCCAGCACTATATAATGACACAGTAGTGACACTGGCTCATGGGTATAGCCAGAGGAGGGCTGGTTATAGGGTCAGTGGTATCTGCATCAGTATAATAACACACAGCACTATATAATGAGACAGTAGTTACACTGGCTCAATGGTATAGCCAGAGGAGGGCTAGTTATAGGGTCAGTGGTATCTGCATCCATATAATAATACCCAGCGCGCTATATAATTACACAGTAGTGACACTGGCACATGCGTATAGCCAGAGAAGGGCTGGTTATAGGGTCAGTGGTATCTGCATCAGTATAATAACACCCAGCACTATATAATGACACAGTAGTGACACTGGCACATGGGTATAGCCAGAGGAGGGCTGGTTATAGGATCAGTGGTATCTGCATCAGTATACTAACACCCAGCACTATATAATGACACAGTAGTGACACTGGCACATGGGTATAGCCAGAGGAGGGCTGGTTATAGGATCAGTGGTATCTGCATCAGTATACTAACACCCAGCACTATATAATGACACAGTAGTTACACTGGCTCATGGGTATAGCCAGAGGAGGGCTGGTTATAGGATCCGTGGTATCTGCATCAGTATATTAACACCAAGCACTATACAAAGACACAGTAGTGACACTGGCACATGGGTATAGCCAGAGGAGGGCTGGTTATAGGGTCAGTGGTATCTGCATCAGTATAATAACACCCAGCGCTATATAATGACACAGTAGTGACACTGGCACATGGGTATAGCCAGAGGAGGGCTGGTTATAGGATCAGTGGTATCTGCATCAGTATACTAACACCCAGCACTATATAATGACACAGTAGTTACACTGGCTCATGGGTATAGCCAGAGGAGGGCTGGTTATAGGATCCGTGGTATCTGCATCAGTATATTAACACCAAGCACTATGCAAAGACACAGTAGTGACACTGGCACATGGGTATAGCCAGAGGAGGGCTGGTTATAGGGTCAGTGGTATCTGCATCAGTATAATAACACCCAGCGCTATATAATGACACAGTAGTGACACTGGCTCATGGGTATAGCCAGAGGAGGGCTGGTTATAGGATCAGTGGTATCTGCATCAGTATAACACCCAGCACTATATAATGACACAGTAGTGACACTGACTCGTGGGTATAGCTAGAGGAGGGCTGGTTATAGGATCAGTGGTATCTGCATCAGTATAATAACACCCAGCGCTATATAATGACACAGTAGTGACACTGGCTCATGGGTATAGCCGGAGGAGGGCTGGTTATAGGGTCAGTGGTATCTGCATCAGTATAATAACACCCAGCACTATATAATGACACAGTAGTGACACTGGCACATGGGTATAGCCAGAGGAGGGCTGGTTATAGGATCCGTGGTATCTGCATCAGTATATTAACACCAAGCACTATACAAAGACACAGTAGTGACACTGGCACATGGGTATAGCCAGAGGAGGGCTGGTTATAGGGTCAGTGGTATCTGCATCAGTATAATAACACCCAGCGCTATATAATGACACAGTAGTGACACTGGCTCATGGGTATAGCCGGAGGAGGGCTGGTTATAGGATCAGTGGTATCTGCATCAGTATAACACCCAGCACTATATAATGACACAGTAGTGACACTGACTCGTGGGTATAGCCAGAGGAGGGCTGGTTATAGGATCAGTGGTATCTGCATCAGTATAACAATACCCAGCACTATATAATGACACAGTAGTGACACTGACTCGTGGGTATAGCCAGAGGAGGGCTGGTTATAGGATCAGTGGTATCTGCATCAGTATAATAATACCCAGCACTATATAATGACACAGTAGTGACACTGACTCGTGGGTATAGCCAGAGGAGGGCTGGCTATAGGATCAGTGGTATCTGCATCAGTATAATAATACCCAGCACTATATAATGACACAGTAGTGACACTGACTCGTGGGTATAGCCAGAGGAGGGCTGGTTATAGGATCAGTGGTATCTGCATCAGTATAATAACATAACACCAAGCACTATATAATAACACCCAGCTCTATACAAAGACATAGTAGTGAAACTGGCACATGCGTATAGCCAGACAAGGGCTGGTTATAGGATCAGTGGTATCTGCATCAGTATAATAACACCCAGCGCTATATAATGACACAGTAGTGACACTGGCACATGTGTATAGCCAGATAAGGGCTGGTTATAGGGTCAGTGGTATCTGCTGCATCAGTATAATAACACCAAGCACTATATAACGACACAGTAGTGACACTGGCACATGCGTATAGCCAGAGGAGGGCTGGTTATAGGATCAGTGGTATCTGCATCAGTATAATAACACCCAGCGCTATATAATGACACAGTAGTGACACTGGCACATGTGTATAGCCAGAGGAGGGCTAGTTATAGGGTCAGTGGTATCTGCATCAGTATAATAACACCCAGCACTATATAATGACACAGTAGTGACACTGGCTCATGGGTATAGCCGGAGGAGGGCTGGTTATAGGGTCAGTGGTATCTGCATCAGTATAATAACACCCAGCACTATATAATGACACAGTAGTGACACTGGCTCATGGGTATAGCCAGAGGAGGGCTGATTATAGGGTCAGTGGTATCTGCATCAGTATAATAACACACAACACTATATAATGAGACAGTAGTTACACTGGCTCAATGGTATAGCCAGAGGAGGGCTAGTTATAGGGTCAGTGGTATCTGCATCCATATAATAATACCCAGCGCGCTATATAATTACACAGTAGTGACACTGGCACATGCGTATAGCCAGAGAAGGGCTGGTTATAGGGTCAGTGGTATCTGCATCAGTATAATAACACCCAGCACTATATAATGACACAGTAGTGACACTGGCACATGGGTATAGCCAGAGGAGGGCTGGTTATAGGATCAGTGGTATCTGCATCAGTATACTAACACCCAGCACTATATAATGACACAGTAGTGACACTGGCACATGGGTATAGCCAGAGGAGGGCTGGTTATAGGATCAGTGGTATCTGCATCAGTATACTAACACCCAGCACTATATAATGACACAGTAGTTACACTGGCTCATGGGTATAGCCAGAGGAGGGCTGGTTATAGGATCCGTGGTATCTGCATCAGTATATTAACACCAAGCACTATACAAAGACACAGTAGTGACACTGGCACATGGGTATAGCCAGAGGAGGGCTGGTTATAGGGTCAGTGGTATCTGCATCAGTATAATAACACCCAGCGCTATATAATGACACAGTAGTGACACTGGCACATGGGTATAGCCAGAGGAGGGCTGGTTATAGGATCAGTGGTATCTGCATCAGTATACTAACACCCAGCACTATATAATGACACAGTAGTTACACTGGCTCATGGGTATAGCCAGAGGAGGGCTGGTTATAGGATCCGTGGTATCTGCATCAGTATATTAACACCAAGCACTATACAAAGACACAGTAGTGACACTGGCACATGGGTATAGCCAGAGGGGGGCTGGTTATAGGGTCAGTGGTATCTGCATCAGTATAATAACACCCAGCGCTATATAATGACACAGTAGTGACACTGGCTCATGGGTATAGCCAGAGGAGGGCTGGTTATAGGATCAGTGGTATCTGCATCAGTATAACACCCAGCACTATATAATGACACAGTAGTGACACTGACTCGTGGGTATAGCTAGAGGAGGGCTGGTTATAGGATCAGTGGTATCTGCATCAGTATAATAACACCCAGCGCTATATAATGACACAGTAGTGACACTGGCTCATGGGTATAGCCGGAGGAGGGCTGGTTATAGGGTCAGTGGTATCTGCATCAGTATAATAACACCCAGCACTATATAATGACACAGTAGTGACACTGGCACATGGGTATAGCCAGAGGAGGGCTGGTTATAGGATCCGTTGTATCTCCATCAGTATATTAACACCAAGCACTATACAAAGACACAGTAGTGACACTGGCACATGGGTATAGCCAGAGGAGGGCTGGTTATAGGGTCAGTGGTATCTGCATCAGTATAATAACACCCAGCGCTATATAATGACACAGTAGTGACACTGGCTCATGGGTATAGCCGGAGGAGGGCTGGTTATAGGATCAGTGGTATCTGCATCAGTATAACACCCAGCACTATATAATGACACAGTAGTGACACTGACTCGTGGGTATAGCCAGAGGAGGGCTGGTTATAGGATCAGTGGTATCTGCATCAGTATAACAATACCCAGCACTATATAATGACACAGTAGTGACACTGACTCGTGGGTATAGCCAGAGGAGGGCTGGTTATAGGATCAGTGGTATCTGCATCAGTATAATAATACCCAGCACTATATAATGACACAGTAGTGACACTGACTCGTGGGTATAGCCAGAGGAGGGCTGGCTATAGGATCAGTGGTATCTGCATCAGTATAATAATACCCAGCACTATATAATGACACAGTAGTGACACTGACTCGTGGGTATAGCCAGAGGAGGGCTGGTTATAGGATCAGTGGTATCTGCATCAGTATAATAACACCCAGCGCTATATAATGACACAGTAGTGACACTGGCTCATGGGTATAGCCAGAGGAGGGCTGGTTATAGGATCAGTAGTATCTGCATCAGTATAATAATATATATTATTTTATAGTGCTTGGTATTTAAATTTCAAATGTTCCTTGGTGTCCTTCACTAAAGTTTGTACTTTGGAAAATGTCCGCCACAGCCTTTGTCTGTGCCTATCCCTGCTTATAGATCATAGTTGCTTTTGATCCCCCCTGAAAAAAAATATTATGAGCTGCAATTTAACAGCTATTTGTATTTAACAATTTTATAATACACAGTGTAAATAAAATATGTTAATCTTCAGAGAAGCAGTTGAAGTTTTATAGGGCACATTGGTGTATATGAGGTATGGGAGTTAGTTATAGATGTACAGAAGATATTGATGTAGATATTGTTGTAGATGTACAGTAGAGTAGATGTACAGTAGAGTAGATGTACAGTAAATTTTGATGCAGATATAGCTATAGATGTCAATATATATATTGAGGTAGATTTAAATATAGATGTAGATAATGATGTAGATATTGTTGTAGATGTAAGGAAGAGACAGTTTTTTATTTTCAGTAAATGATCACCTATACCAGTAATGCATTGATTGTTTGCGCTTGACATACTTTTATATGATGCTAGTTATTTGTATTTACCTTCACTTCCAAAATCAATCTGATGTCTCACTCACACTAGAAACGTATTAGTGAATTTTTGTTTTGTGTCATTGAATTTAGATATCTTACTTGTCATGTGCCACATTGTAATCTGTAGCCTGGATTGTTTTATTAGTGTATACGTCTCTGGCTTATCAGATAAGTTGACACTCTCTTGGAAGTTGAAACTACAGATAGAGAGGAGATTTGCACTTTGGTATATAAAATGTAGGTTTTATCCATAAATTTAAAATCCTTTGTAAATAGTACATCTTGCTTTATTATTGGTGTTTTTATAATTATATAATTGGTCCTAAAACTATCTAGACACACTGTTTCTTCATCTTTGTACAAGGCTGTGTTAGAATTGTGATGTATTTTTTTATGACTTCTCTTCTTTTGTGATGTAGAGGAAGGAGCTGATCCAGACAGTATTGAGAAGGTCGCCAGCCGTGTACTGGAAATCTCAATCCCAGCAGACCCGCAACAAATCCAACGTCTGGCCATAGAAATCAAGGAGAGAGTGAGCACACTATCCAATGTGGACGCCATTTTGGAAAAGACAGCTGCTGATGTCCGCAAGGCTGAACAATTACTGAATGATGCCAAAAAGGCTAAGTTAGTATCTTCTTGTATTGTTTAACAACTTGTTGCCTTTTCATTAAAGGGACACTAAACCCAAATTTTGTCTTTCATGATTCAGGTACAGCATGCAATTTTAAGCAACTTTCTAATTCACTCCTATTATCAAATTTTCCTCGTTCACATGCTATCTTGATTTTAAAAAGCTAGACTGTAAGCTTAAGAGCCGTTCCATATTTGGTTCAGCACCTGGGTAGCGCTTGCTGATTGGTGGCTAAATGTAGCAAACCCAGGTGCTGAAGCAAAAATGGGCTGGCTCCTAACCTTACATTACTGCTATTTCAAATAAAGACAACAAGAGAACAAAGAAAATTTGTTAATAGGAGCAAATGAGAAAGTTGCTTAAAATTGCATGCTCTATCTGAATCATGAAAGAAAAAAATGTGGGTTTAGTGTCCCTTTAATAAAGAGATTTGTTAAACCTCATCAACACCAGAACATGCAAACTCTTGGCGACATTGTGGTGCACAATGAGTTTTTTTGTTTATTGCAAAGTCTCACTAGGAGTTCATACTCTATTGAGCATTTACACGAGATTATCTTGTCGAACACCTTGAGGATTTAATATAAATAGTTTAGTTCTTCATAGTAAAATAACTTTGTATTATACTTTCATTATTTATTTTCCCCCTTTTTCATGTAATTTAGCTATGTTTGCTTTTTTCTCAATATCAAAATGTTTTCAGAACCAAAGCAGAAAATGTGAAGAACACTGCTGAGTCAGTGAAAAAATCTCTTGAGGATGCCAAAAGAGCCCAAAGTGCTGCAGAGGGGGCTATTCGGAACGCCAATGGCGATATCAAAGACACTGAATTGAAGCTTACAGCGGTACGTTATTGTCATGTGCCAGAATTCTGATTACTACTTGTTCTATCATCATCATCATCCAATGAGGGATATGATAGCATAAAAACTAAATACTGAAATAGACGGAATACGTTTTAGTTGTATATATCCACATCATTATTTAGGCATTAACAAGACATTCACAGGGAATCAGTGTTTGAGGTACGTACTAGAAGACGATCATATTTGTTTAATTGTATAATCAGCCATACTGGCTCCCCTGCAAATGGTGCTCACTAGTTAGATGTCCTGAGCACCTATTGATCAATTTAAAGGGACATGAAAACCATTTTTTTTCTTTTGTGATTCAGATAGAGAATACCATTTTTAACAACTTTCCAATTTATTTCTATTATCTAATTTGCTTAAAGGGACACTGTGACGAACCAAGGTTATCCAACCCTGCACCAGTCACTTATTTGGCACAGAAAGGGTTTTCAGCCCCCTTTTCTGTCACCTAAAGCTCAAATGCTGCCACCACTTAAAATTTATTAAAGGGAAAATCTTAAGGAAAACCCCAGACTTTACACATTAACTCTAGAAATACAATTTAGCAGAAAATGACCTAAAATTATACAGTTCTAATATTCCAGTCTCTTTCAGTAAAGTGGTTCAATTATTAGACAAAGGCCAAACTTAATAAAGGAATTATTTATTATGCCAAAAATATTATGCACAATGCATTAATAATAAAAAGTTGTTACAAATAAAATTACACACGCAAACAGTGTTTTAAAATAAAAAGGAGAAAAACAGAATTGAATACTTTACTAGCTTCAAGATCTGCGCCAGGGGAATGGCAAGAAAATGATGGCTCCTTACTTCCGTACAGCAGCTCCCCTTGTAAGAATGACAATCTTATTGTTAAAAAATAAGATTCTTAAACCTACTTCTCAGAGATCATGTTGCTTAACCACACCCTCCTGGACGGGCTAAGAAACCCCACTGTCTTTACAACCTCCAATAGACTAAATTTCTTGCCTGAATTTATACAATCCATTATCATTCCTGCTAGGTAAGACATTTCTATATTTACATATTTAGAACCTCTTAGTTTTATTGGGAGAACCAGTTTGATATCAAATATGCCATAGGCTGTCATATTTACCTGCCGTTAAGGTTATAACACTTTTAACCCACATATGTACATAATATACCAATGTCCTGTCAGTGACCTGGTCAGTTTTTGTAATGAAGGGCCTGTTTTGCATCACGCATTCTATTGACAGCTTAAGCCATAAACTTTATCCTGTGTATCTCTGTGACTAAGAGCTTCAGTGATTTTATGACTCAATGCATACACACTAGCATTTGGTGGCTAGTTAGAGGGTTCTGGCACTTCAAAGAAAATACAAACACAATTCTTCTTGAAAACAAATAACTGTTTTGAGTGCACGCTACACAAAGTTAACTCCTTAGGAGCTGAATCCTGAGATATTTGTGACACCTCCCCCAATAAGAGACGCAAAAGGGGGTGGCTACGAGCCACTCCCGATGCGTATCAAAAGGAGCTTCCCCTTGCGGTGAGAACACCATTGCCAGACAGATTGCACCTAGCAGTTTTGGCAGCAGGATGCCCTCCTTTTAAAAGTGACACACTAGTTGCTCTACCCAACCGATTGAATATATTGCAGGGCCCCTCCCATGCAGCCTCTAGTTTGTTCTGTCTCATGGGCGTGAGTACAAGAACATTATGGACCATTTCACACACTCCCTCTCTGGCAGTAAACTCCTGCAACTGTTTTTGTGTGAATATGGCATCTCTGGGTTTTGCAGGTACCTCCCCCAATAAGGTTGGCATCTTATCCCTGAACAACACATCATCCCCTGTTACAGAGGTGCCTGTGAAACCTAGTGTCTTGCTACCTATGGTGTGCTCTCTAAGCATATTGTGTGCTGTCAGTTGCTGCTTAACTACCATAGGCTCTTGCCCTCCCACTGGAGTAGAATTCCTGTACTCCTGCACTCTGTTATGGTTGGTAGGGGGTTGACTAACTGCCCCCCTTCTCCTCACTGTGGGTTCTAACTGCTGGGGACACTGATGCTGCACATCTATCAGTGTATTTGCTGAATGGCACGGTGGGGCTGTGTAAATACACTTCTCTGTAATCCTCCCCCCTGTGCCTGCAGTCTGTGTCAGTCTCTGTCCCCTAGCCTGTGCAGTCTGTTTATAGGTCACAGCTGAGGTTACTGGGGTCTCTGTCACCCACAATCTTTCACACTCACTCTGGGGGTCCCTCAAAGAGTATCCTGTACCCTCCTCCCCCACACAGTCTGAAATCTGTGGCTTTGCTGCTTCTGTCCTAGAGTGGGCTAGTTTGCCCCCCTGCTCTCTCTCACAGTCAGTCTGCCACTTTGCATAATCACACAGAATCTGGTATCCTTTTGACACTGGTGCAGACAAGCACACATCTTCCTTCTGCCATTTATCCCAACTATTGTGTCTTTTCACAGGGTACAGAATTGTCCCTGGCAGAGACTGGCACACATCATCCAGCGGCCCAGTCACCCAGTCATTCTCTCCCCCGTCAATCTCACCTCCTTCTATAGAATACACTGATTCAATCACAGACAGACACGCACCCCTCATCTGCCTTCTCTCACAGACAAGCTCTTCCCGTACAGCTAAACTTGGTTCCGGCACAGACAGACCCACACAGTCTATCTGCCTTTCTCCCCCAACAGCTAACGGTAATTCTGCCGATACTGCTGGTTTAAATCTTCCAGCTCCTCCATAGTGGCAACTTTTAATCCTCTGACCCACTGTTTAAAGGCTGTCCTCAAGTTTCCAACAGCTGTAATATAGCTCTCTGACAAACCTTTCTGCAGAGAACGGAATTTCTTTCGGTAAACTTCAGGAGTAAGATTGTATCTCCTCTGCAGTGCAGCTTTAATGGAATCATAGTCCTGATCAAACTCTGGGGGTAGTTCAGCAAACGCCTCCAGTGCAGGACCTTTCAGGCCAGGGGTAAGGTACTTGGCCCACTGCTCCCTTGGCAACTGGAACTGTCTGCACACTTTCTCAAAGCTACGCAGGAATACATCCACATCTCCATCTTTCTCCAGGGTGGGAAAATTCTCTGCACGCACTCTGGGAGCAGGGGGGTCTCTAGGTTCACTAACAGGTGAGACCATCCCTCTCTCCAACCGTGCAAGCTGTAGCTGATACTCTCTCTCTCTGCCTGTCGTTCAGCAGCCTGTCTTTCAGCTGCCAGAGCCTCTCTCTCAGCTGCCAGAGACGCCTGTCTCTCAGCCACAACAGCTTGTCGTTCAGCAGCCTGTCTTTCATAAAACTTTGTAATCAGTTCCATGCGCAAACTTGCATCCACTGAGCCCATATGTTTAAGAACAGTTTGCAAATAACAGTCCAAGGGATCCCCAGATTCTGATGAATCGCTGCCCCCAGCTGCAGACATCTCTCCTGAGACCTCAACTGGTGTGATTTGGCTGTTATCATATTCAACAAGAGCTTGTATTAGTAAATCTTTGTTCTTTGAACGTGTTGGAATATCCCGCTCCTGGCATAGGAGTATAAGTGCCTCTTTAGATCGCTGCTCGTATGCCTCCATAGCAAAAATAAAATAGAAAAGAACAACAGAGAATAGGGAAGGGGACTGTTTGCAATGTGTCACTATATAATGCACTGAGTTTTAGCCTTTGGAAATTGTAAGAAACAATCTCTTTTAGTACCGGGATTTCCACACTAGCAAATCCACAAGCACTAAAATCTAATAATAAAAAAAATGATCTACACCGCTGCCCACCAATTTGTGACGAACCAAGGTTATCCAACCCTGCACCAGTCACTTATTTGGCACAGAAAGGGTTTTCAGCCCCCTTTTCTGTCACCTAAAGCTCAAATGCTGCCACCACTTAAAATTTATTAAAGGGAAAATCTTAAGGAAAACCCCAGACTTTACACATTAACTCTAGAAATACAATTTAGCAGAAAATGACCTAAAATTATACAGTTCTAATATTCCAGTCTCTTTCAGTAAAGTGGTTCAATTATTAGACAAAGGCCAAACTTAATAAAGGAATTATTTATTATGCCAAAATATTATGCACAATGCATTAATAATAAAAAGTTGTTACAAATAAAATTACACACGCAAACAGTGTTTTAAAATAAAAAGGAGAAAAACAGAATTGAATACTTTACTAGCTTCAAGATCTGCGCCAGGGGAATGGCAAGAAAATGATGGCTCCTTACTTCCGTACAGCAGCTCCCCTTGTAAGAATGACAATCTTATTGTTAAAAAATTGGCATCTTATCCCTGAACAACACATCATCCCCTGTTACAGAGGTGCCTGTGAAACCTAGTGTCTTGCTACCTATGGTGTGCTCTCTAAGCATATTGTGTGCTGTCAGTTGCTGCTTAACTACCATAGGCTCTTGCCCTCCCACTGGAGTAGAATTCCTGTACTCCTGCACTCTGTTATGGTTGGTAGGGGGTTGACTAACTGCCCCCCTTCTCCTCACTGTGGGTTCTAACTGCTGGGGACACTGATGCTGCACATCTATCAGTGTATTTGCTGAATGGCACGGTGGGGCTGTGTAAATACACTTCTCTGTAATCCTCCCCCCTGTGCCTGCAGTCTGTGTCAGTCTCTGTCCCCTAGCCTGTGCAGTCTGTTTATAGGTCACAGCTGAGGTTACTGGGGTCTCTGTCACCCACAATCTTTCACACTCACTCTGGGGGTCCCTCAAAGAGTATCCTGTACCCTCCTCCCCCACACAGTCTGAAATCTGTGGCTTTGCTGCTTCTGTCCTAGAGTGGGCTAGTTTGCCCCCCTATTGACAGCTTAAAGGGACACTCAATCAAAATTAAACTTTCATTATTCAAATAGAGCATGCAATTTTCAACAACTTTCCAATTTACTTCAATTAACAAAATGTGCACAGTCTTTTTATATTTAAACATTTTGAGTCACCAGCTCCTACTGAGCATGTGCAAGAATAAGTGTGTATGCATTTGTGAATGGCTGATGGCTGTCACAGGGTACGTGTATGCATTTGTGATTGGCTGATGGCTGTCACATGGCAAAGGGGGAGTGGAAAAAGACATAACTTTTAAAATTGTCAGAAAAAAATCTACTACTTATTTGAAGTTCAGACTAAGTGCTATTGCATTGTCTTGTTATCTTGCATTTGTTGATTATGCAAATCTACTGTGTTGACTGGTCCTTTAAGCCATAAACTTTATCCTGTGTATCTCTGTGACTAAGAGCTTCAGTGATTTTATGACTCAATGCATACACACTAGCATTTGGTGGCTAGTTAGAGGGTTCTGGCACTTCAAAGAAAATACAAACACAATTCTTCTTGAAAACAAATAACTGTTTTGAGTGCACGCTACACAAAGTTAACTCCTTAGGAGCTGAATCCTGAGATATTTGTGACAGACACTGAACCCAAATTTTTTCTTTCGTAATTTAGATAGAGCATGCAATTTTTAGAAACTTTCTAATTTACTCCTATTATCAATTTTTCTTCATTCTCTTGCTATCTTTATTTGAAAGAAAAGGCATCTAAGCTAAGGAGCCAGTCAATTTTTGGTTCAGACCCTGGACAGCACTTGTTTATTGGTTTATCCACCAATCAGCAAGAACAACCCAGGTTGTTCACCAAAAAAGGGCCAGCATCTAAAGTTACATTCTTGCTTTTCAAATAAATATACCAAGAGAATGAAGAAAATTTGATAATTGGAGTAAATTAGAAAGTTGCTTAAAATTGCATGCTCTATCTATCTGAATCACGACAGAAAAAATTGGGTTGTGTCCCTTTAATTCTATTGATATTCTATGTTGTAGAAACTGCAATGTGCTACTGGGAGCTAGCTGAATCCACTGGGTGAGCCAATAAGATGAGGCATATATGTTTAGGCACCAATCAGCAGCTCCTGAGTCTATGTAGGTTTTATTTTCAACAAAGGATATCAAGAGAACAAAACAAATTAGACGATAGAAGTAAATTGGAAAGTTGGTTAAAATCATATGTTCTATCGGAATCATGGGTTTCATGTCCAAAGTACAAAGTGGCTCAGGGTCACTGCAAAAAAAAAAAAATGTGATATCAAACAAACACATTCCCACAGCACTATGCAATCAGATCTGTGAGTTCCAATAAAGATGCTGAAAATTACATAGTGCTGTTGGTTTGTTGTATACCATAATACCTTCCACAAGCTCCCAATTCCAATGTTGGTTTATAAATAAAGTTTGGCTTGTTTGAAGCTTATTACTTAGGTTGAAAGGAATCTCTAAAGGAGCATTCTGATTACCTATATTAGGACAAAATGAAAACCTGTAATTGCCTATAATACAACTGCAGGAAGCGTGTGAATTGTAGGTGTTATTAATGTGTTTACTGATCAGTCTTTTCATTATACAGATCCAGTCGGAGACAGCCAGTGCTGAGAATCAGCTGATGGACGCTATGGATCGAGTGGGACTTTTAGATAAACAGATTGATGCTCTCAAAATGAAGCGGGCAAACAACAGCTTAGCAGCGACTCGTGCAGAGGAAACCGCTGTCACCGCACTAGATAAAGCCAATGACGCCAAGAAGGTGGGTCAGCCAGAGATGCCACAGATACTATAGAGCGCTACAGACAGTATTCTTGTCTTTGCAAAAACTGTAACGGTTGTTTGTGTTGTTATATAAGAATAGATGTATTTAGCTTATGGGACATGTCACTCCCCACCAATAGACTTGTGAGAGCTTCTATCCGCAGGAATAATTGTACAAAACTGTAACGGTTGTTTGTGTTGTTATATAAGAATAGATGTTTTTAGCTTATGGGACATGTCACTCCCCACCAATAGACTTGTGAGAGCCAGGGAGCTTCTATCCGCAGGAATAATTGTACAAAAACTGCTATTAGTTTCAAAATCTAATTATGTTTAATAGATTTTTTTTGATTATTTTTAAATGCTCTAATATGTTAGCGTATATTGTTATTGCTTGTACATAACTCTGTGTTTAACTCCAGCAAAATAGTTTAATACATAGTTAAAGTTGGTTCCAAAGCAACTACTGGGAGCTAGCTGAGCACACCAATCACCAGCTAGCTCTCAGCAGTGCATTGCTGCTCCTGGGCCTACCTAGGTATGATTTTCAACAAAGGATACCAAGAGAATGAAGTCAATTAGAAAAGTCTCTTAAAATAGCATTCTCTATCTGAACCATGAAAGTTTAATTTTTAATGTCATGTCCCTTTAGCAATAAAAAAAAGTCAGTGGGAGTTGTGCAGTTTGTGTATTAGTCTGTGGCACTGTACGTTTGCTATATACTACAGAGGTTTATACTTTGATAAATAGTATGAATATAACAGCACAACAAAAGCCCGAGGGGTAGATTTATCATAGTGCGAGCGGACATGATACGATGTATCGTATTATGTCCGCTGCACATCGATAAATGCCGACAGCATACACTGTCAGCATTTATCATTGCACCAGCAGTTCTTTCTTTTCAGTGCCTTTTTTTTCTAACACCCCACATCCCCTCACTTTAACCCCTTATAACTGTTTTGTGCAGTTATTTTTAATTTAAAAAAAGATGCTATTTTTTTTTATTAATAAATTAACTGTATGCTTTATTTTGGGGGAAACTGGGGGACATTTTTTTCATTAACCAGAGATCTCATGCACAGTACTACCGCTAGCTCGCAGTAGCATTAACCAGCCACTTGTAATGGCTGGTCATTTAACGTGCGCCCCGTAAACAGGCAAACTTATATTTATAGTTAGTGACAATATCACTCGTTTTCTTTTTAAGATGTTGGATGGGCAGCTCGGAGACAAATATAAAACTGTTCAGAACCTTGTCGATCGGAAAGCCAAGAACATTCAAGAAGCAAAACACAAAGCTGATCAGCTACGAGATGAGGCAAAGACGTTGTTAGAAAATGCTCAAGATAAACTAAAAAAGCTACAAGGTGCGTCAGTGGCTGCAGCTCATTAAAGTGTGATTGTAATGTATTGTTATAATGCTAATGACTGGGTCTCACATCAGTTAAGCCCCCGGACAAGACAGGACAGATAAATTAGTGCTTATCCCTGTGCATGCGCTGTGGCTTCTGTAGATGTGGGCGGTCAGAGGGGGACGCAAGGGGGCAAAGTACCCTCCACACCACCCTTTAATATATATTTATGTACACATAATTAATCCATTGTGAAGCATGCCGCATGCTCCTTATAATATCATGTAAAGGACTAGCAGTACTTTATCCTTTTTGACTGTTTGTTTGTTTTTTAAATATATTGTTTTAACTCTATGCAGCATATGCAATAAAGAAGCAAGAGATTAGTAGGTTTTAGTGAATCAGCGTTGTGGTCTAATAAAAGAACTGGAAAAGTAGAATGGCTGGAAAGATTTAAGGGAGCTATTAGAGAACCATACCCCATGTTTCTAAGGTAACAACACAGCACAATGTATTCACTACCTGATTGGTTGTTAAAAAAAGGATACGGTTATTGACAATGTACAAGAATATGACCACAATGGTTACAAGTTATGCTTACCTAATAACACATGACCCAGTTATTTCATACTTGCCAACCTGTTTGTTATATATAGAGAATATTGTAGCTTTGGTAGCCGACAACTAGTTATGAGAAAAATGTAGTGAATTTTGCACCAAAACAATTATCTAAATAATTGATGACCAATCGGAAACAAATTTAGCCTAGCCAATAAAATCCTCTCAACACATTTTCCAACAAGGTGCCAACAAATATGTCCCCAACAGTCTCAATTCTAATTCATTCTACACATTACAAAGCAATGTCAAGTGTTACTTTTGATGGCAAATAGTTGTAGATTTATTCCAAATATCAGATATTTGTTGGTACCTTAATGCAATCTCATTTCTGATGGAGCCTGAATGTCTTTGTACTTTACATTGTGCTTAATCTAGACTAGAATATGCTGAAATATATTTATTAAAATCTTTTTTAATAAGGATATAAAGGGACAGTTTACACCTTTGTCATCTTAAAGTCTTACCTTAGATAAAGCTGCAAATAGCTTCCTGTACCCTTTCTATATCATGCAGCAGGAATGGTAAAAACGTTATTTTAAAATTAATATTGTTTATGGCCACTTTGAAATTGCTGCCTAGCTCTGCCCACTGATGACATAATTATCTGGGATGCATATGGCACTAGTTGAATTCAACAGACTGTCAATGCTATTCAGCAAAGTGAATAGAGGCAGTCCAGATTGTGATGTCATCAGTGGGCGGAGCTTGGCAGCCATTTCAAACTGGCCAGGAACAATATTAATTTTAAAATAACTGTTTTACTGTTCCTGCTGCATAATATAGATAAGGTGCAGTAGGCTATTGCAGCTTAATCTAAAGTAAGACTTTAAGATGACCAAGGTGTAGACTGTCCCTTTAAGCAGGATTGCCTGCCTCTGATTTTCCTACTTGAGAATAAGTCATAATGAATGAGCTACTAAACAGCCCAAGAGGGAAATACAATCTGTAGCTGAAAAGGCTGATTCTAGACATCAGATCAGTGGGAAGTATAAGGAGCGCCTAAAATGAAAGGCCAGGTCCAGATATGGTGATAAAAGATCTAACAGTGATTATGCTAGAGATATTTAATAACACATATTATAAATACAACAAAGTACATGGATCTATAGTACTGATTAACAACAATAATAAGATAATACAATGACAGAATAATACAATGATGATATGGATATGATATGGATAAAAACAAACAATGTATAGCAATGAAAAAATGTGGTTAAGGTAAAAACAAATATAAATATAGACGAGATGTCCGTAATATGGCCCCTAGGGGTCGAGGGCACAAAGTGAAGAAAAAATAATAATATAGGTGATGATCAAAAATGTGTAAAAAAATGTGTCCAAAAAATGAGCAGAGGTGATGTAGTGTAGCAATACAATCAATAAAATCCAAAAAAACTGTGTGAAATATGTCTGTATGTCCAAAGTGAAAAATTTAACAAAATACTCCTAGTGGTCAAATTTCTTATAATCCAAAACAAATGATCCAACTGATCCAAATAAGTGTTAGTCCTCCAAGATGTGGAAAAGCAAAAACAATATTGTGAAAAACTCCAAAATAGGATAAAAGATTATTAAAAATACTCCAAAGTGATTGAGGATAAAAATAAAAATAAAAATAAGGCTAAAAAATAGAAGTCAATGTGCGAATAATAACCAATATGGGTAAAATCAATAATAAGCCAAAAACTCCATAACCTGTGAAGGAAAGAAAAGGTACAACATAGAGCAGTATTGTTTATAATAAACTCTAAGTAATAAGAATATAGCTCACCATATATGCCAACGCGTTTCGGCCCATCGGACATCTCGTCTATATTTATATTTGTTTTTACCTTAACCACATTTTTTCATTGCTATACATTGTTTGTTTTTATCCATATCATCACTGTATTATTCTGTCATTGTATTATCTTATTATTGTTTTTAATCAGTACTATGGATCCATGTACTTTGTTGTATTTATAATATGTGTTATTAAATATCTCTAGCATAATCACTGTTAGATCTTTTATCACCATATCTGGACCTGGCCTTTCATTTTAGGCGCTCCTTATACTTCCCACTGATCTGTTCTTATTTTATGGGTAACTAGAGACCCATTGGTTATAGGAGCTTAGGTCCTTTGAGTTAGCGCCGTCAGATAGACGTCTTTTGATTCTAGACATCACCCATCTCCCCAACACCCTGCAAATATCTGTATAATGAGACAATTAACCCCTTCCACTTGCCCAGCTAATACACTCATGCCCAGGATACATCACAGCCGAGGTTGTTGCTGGACAGCTAAGCTGCATTTTACACATGGCCAGAGAAGGAAACAATATGTCTGTGTGTTCTAAACCAGCGTTTATTTCTCACCTCTATACTTGTCCTGTTCCTACAGATCTGGAAGCAGCTTATGAACAAAATGAGATTCTTCTTCAGGAGAAGGCGAAACAGCTTGATGGGCTAGAAGACAAAATGAAGGGCATCTTGTATGATATTAACCAACAGATTCAGATTTATAACACCTGCCAATAGACACCAGCTTAAACTGTCCAATCACAAAATCCACTGAAGCAACCCTGTAACAAAATTCTGAAAAATCAAAGTGATCGCAGAAATGTTATTTAACATAAAATGCCTTGATGCTTCCGGGACGAATTTATAATAAAACTGCTCAACTTATCTGCCTTCGTCTTTTATAGTCATCTGGGTTTATATATTTACTATTCATTTAATGTGCCTTTTTTATATACCTGTGTTAAATAAAGCAAGTTTTCTGTGGGAGCTCTCACTATCAGCCAATGACTCAGAAGATTATGTTGCACACAAATATTCACTTCCTGTTAGATTCAAAGAACGATAACTTTTAAGTGAAAAATATATTTACATTTTAATTGCTGCTCTTTCATATACATGATAGAAAAACAACATCATTTATTTAAGAACTTACCTGATAAATTAATTTCTTTCGTATTGGCAAGAGTCCATGAGCTAGTGACGTATGGGATATACAATCCTACCAGGAGGGGCAAATTTCCCAAACCTCAAAATGCCTATAAATACACCCCTCACCACACCCACAATTCAGTTTAACGAATAGCCAAGTAGTGGGGTGATAAAGAAAGGAGTAAAAAGCATCAACAAAGGAATTTGGAAATAATTGTGCTTTATACAAAAAATCATAACCACCATAAAAAGGGTGGGCCTCATGGACTCTTGCCAATATGAAAGAAATGAATTTATCAGGTAAGTTCTTACATAAATTATGTTTTCTTTCATGTAATTGGCAAGAGTCCATGGGCTAGTGACATATGGGATAGCAATACCCAAGATGTGGGACTCCACGCAAGAGTCCCTAGAGAGGGAGGGATAAAAATAAAAACAGCCATTTTCCGCTGAAAAAAATAATCCACAACCCAAAAAAATAAGTTTATTCTCATAAATGAAAGAAAAAAACAAATCAAAAGCAGAAGAATCAAACTGAAACAGCTGCCTGAAGAACTTTTCTACCAAAAACTGCTTCTGAAGAAGCAAATACATCAAAACGGTAGAATTTAGTAAATGTATGCAAAGAGGACCAAGTTGCCGCTTTGCAAATCTGATTAACTGAAGCTTCATTCTTAAAGGCCCACGAAGTGGAGACTGATCTAGTAAAATGAGCTGTAACTCTCTGAGGCGGGGCCTGACCCGACTCCAAATAAGCTTGATGAATCAAAAGCTTTAACCAAGAAGCCAAGGAAATAGCAGAAGCTTTCTGACCTTTCCTAGGACCAGAAAATAAAACAAATAGACTGGAAGTCTTCCTGAAATCTTTAGTAGCTTCCACATAATATTTCAAAGCTCTTACCACATCCAAAGAATGTAAGGATCTTTCCAAAGAATTCTTAGGATTAGGACACAAGGAAGGGACAACAATTTCTCTACTAATGTTGTTAGAATTCACAACCTTAGGTAAAAATTGAAAAGAAGTCTGCAAAACTGCCTTATCCTGATGAAAAATCAGAAAAGGAGACTCACAAGAAAGAGCAGATAGCTCAGAAACTCTTCTAGCAGAAGACATAGCCAAAAGGAACAACACTTTCCAAGAAAGTAGTTTAATGTCCAAAGAATGCATAGGCTCAAATTGAGGAGCCTGTAAAGCCTTCAAAACCAAATCAAGACTCCAAGGAGGAGAAATTGATTTAATGACAGGCTTAATACGAACTAAAGCCTGTACAAAACAGTGAATATCAGGAAGTATAGCAATCTTTCTGTGAAATAAAACAGAAAGAGCAGAGATTTGTACCTTCAAGGAACTTGCAGACAAGCCCTTATCCAAACCGAAACTGTAAAATTCTAGGAATTCTAAAAGAATGCCAAGAGAATTTATGAGAACACCATGAAATGTAAGTCTTTCAAACTCTATAATAAATCATTCTAGAGACAGATTTACGAGCCTGTAACATAGTAATAATCATTGAGTCAGAGAAACCTCTATGACTTAGTACTAAGCGTTCAATTTCCATACCTTCAAATTAAATGATTTGAGATCCTGATGGAAAAACGGACCTTGAGACAGTAGGTCCGGCCTTAATGGAAGTGGCCAAGGCTGGCAACTGGACATCCGAACCAAATCCGCATACCAAAACCTGTGTGGCCATGCTGGAGCCACCAGCAACACAAACGATTGTTCCATGATAATTTTGGAGATAACTCTTGGAAGGAGAACTAGAGGCGGGAAAATGTAAGCAGGATGATAACACCAAGGAAGTGTCAGTGCATCCACTGCTTCCGCCTGAACATCCCTGGACCTGGACAGGTATCTGGGAGGTTTCTTGTTTAGATGAGAGGCCATGAGATCTATCTCTGGAAGACCTCACATCTGAACAATCTGAGAAAACACATCTGGATGGAGAGACCACCTGAGATAATCCGCCTCCCAATTGTCTACACCTGGGATATGCACCGCAGAGATTAGACAGGAGCTGGATTCCGCCCAAGCAAGTATCCGGGATACTTTTTTCATAGCTTGGGGACTGTGAGTCCCACCCTGATTATTGACATATGCCACTGTTGTGATATTGTCTGTCTGAAAACAAATGAACGGTTCTCTCTTTAACAGAGGCCAAAACTGAAGAGCCCTGAGAATTGCACGGAGTTTCTAAAATATTTATTGGTAATCTCGCCTCTTGAGATTTCCAAACCCCTTGTGCTGTCAGAGATCCCCAAACAGCTCCCCAACCTGAAAGACTCGCATCTGTTGAGATCACAGTCCAGGTTGGCCGAACAAAAGAAGCCCCTTGAACTAAACGATGGTGATCTATCCACCACGTCAGAGAGTCTCGAACATTGGGATTTAAGGATATTAATTGTGATATCTTTGGATAATCCCTGCACCATTGATTCAGCATACAAAGGGGATCGCGTCCGATGCTGCAGTCATGAGACCTAAAGCTTCCATGCACATAGCCACTGAAGGGAATGACCGAGACTGAAGGTGCCGGCAGGCTGCAACCAATTTTAAACGTCTCTTGTCTGTTAGAGACAGAGTCATGGACACTGAATCTATCTGGAAGCCTAAAAAGGTGACCCTTGTCTGAGGAATCAAAAATCTTTTTGGTAAATTGATCCTCCAACCATATTTCCAAAGAAACAACACTAGTTGATTCGTGTGAGATTCTGCAGAACGTAAAGACTGAGCTAGTACCAAGATATCATCCAAATAAGGAAACACTGCAATACCCTGTTCTCTGATTACAGAGAGTAGGGCACCTAGAACCTTTGAAAAGATTCTTGGAGCTGTTGCTAGGCCAAATGGAAGAGCAACAAATTGGTAATGCTTGTCTAGAAAAGAGAATCTCAGGAACATATAATGTTCTGGATGAATCGAAATATGAAGGTATGCATCCTGCAAGTCTATTGTGGACATGTAATGTCCTCGCTGAACAAAAGGCAGAATAGTCCTTATAGTCACCATCTTGAAAGTTGGTACTCTTACATAACGATTCAAAATTTTCAGATCCAGAACTGGTCTGAATACATTTTCCTTCTTTGGGACAATGAATAGATTTGAATAAAACCCCAAACCTTGTTCCTGAAAAGGAACTGGCATGATTACCCCTGAGGACTCCAGGTCTGAAACACACTTCAGGAAAGCCTGAGCTTTAACTGGATTTGCTGGGATACGTGAGAGAAAAAATCTTCCCTTGAGATATACCCTTGAGAGACAATGCTCTGAATCCATTGATTTTGGACAGAATTTATCCAAATATCCTTGAAAAACCTTAATCTGCCCCCTACCAGCTGCGCTGGAATGAGGGCCGCACCTTCATGCGGACTTAGGGGCTGACTTTGGTTTCTTAAATGGCTTGGATTTATTCCAATTTGAGGAAGGCTTCCAATTGGAAACAGATTCCTTGGGGCAAGGATTGAGTTTTTGTTCCTTATTTTGATGAAAGGAACGAAAACGGTTAGAAGCCTTAGATTTACCCTTAGGTTTTTTATCCTGAGGCAGAAAAACTCCCTTTCCCCCAGTAACAGTTGAAATAATAGAATTTAACTGAGAACCAAATAAATTATTACCTTGGAAAGAAAGAGATAGTAATCTAGATTTAGACGCCATATCAGCATTCCAAGATTTAAGCCACAACGCTCTTCTAGCTAATATAGCTAAAGACATGGATCTAGCATCAATTTTGATAAAAAAAATGGCATCACAAATAAAATGATTAGCATATTGCAGTAAGTGAATAATGCTAGATATGTCAGAATCCAATTCTTGTTTCGCTAAATTCTCCAACCAGAAAGTTGATGCAGCCGCAACATCAGCCAAAGAAATTGCAGGTCTGAGAATATAAATAGGCTTTCCTTAGATAAGATTCAAGCTTCCTATCTAAAAGATCCTTAAAGGAAGTACTATCTTCCATAAGAATAGTGGTACGTTTAGCAAGAGTAGAAATAGCCCCATCAACTTTGGGGATTTTTTCCCAAAACTCTATAGAATTTGCTGGTAAAGGATATAATTTTTTAAACCTTGAAGAAGAAATAAAAGAAGTACATGGCTTATTCCATTCCTTAGAAATCATATCAGAAATAGCCTCAGGAATAGGAAAAAACCCTGGAGAAACCACAGGAGGTTTAAAAACAGCATTTAAACATTTATTAGACTTAACGTCAAGAGGACTGGTTACCTCAATATCCAAAGTAATTAACACTTCTTTTAATAAAGAACGCATATACTCTATTTTAAATAAATAAGTAGATTTGTCAGTGTCAATGTCTGAGGAAGGATCTTCTGTATCAGATAGATCCTCATCAGAGGAGGATAAATTATTATGTTGTTGATCATTTGAAATTTCATCAACTGAATGAGAAGTTTTAAAAGACCTTTTACGTTTCTTAGACGGTGGAAATGCAGACAAAGCCTTCTGGATAGAATCAGAAACAAATTCTTTCAAATTCATAGGTATATCATGTACATTAGAAGTTGAAGGAACTGCAACTGGCAATGTACTATTACTGATGGACACACTATCTGCATGTAAAAGTTTATCATGACAACTATTACAAATGACATTCGGCGAAATAATTTCCACAATATTACAACAAATGTACTTGATGTACTGATGTCAGGCAGCAATGTTCCAGCAGAAACTTCTGAGGCAGGATCAGATTGAGACATCTTGCAAAATGTAAAAGAAAAAACAACATATAAAGCAAAATTATCAATTTCCTTATATGACAGTTTCAGGAATGGGAAAAAAATGCAAAAGCATAGCCCTCTGATAGAGAAAAAGGCAAGAGGCAAACATCAATGGGGTATTAAAATAATGAAAAAGTTTGACACACTCGCGTCACTAATGACGCAACCTTGTGTAAATGACGAAGTTGCGTCATAGACTTATTTTTCGCGCCAAAAAAATTATCGTGCGAAGAATGACGCAATAAAGTCTAGCATCTGGCGCACCCGCGGGCCTAATACCGCCCACAATTTGCAAGAAAGTAGTCAATTGAAAAAAAGACTAAACCCCAGGTAAGAAAAAAAATTCTTAAAAAATGTTTATTTTCCCCAAATATGAAACTGACAGTCTGTAGAAGGAAATACATGAACCTGACTCATGGCAAATATAAGTACAATACATATATTTAGAACTTTATATAAATGCATAAAGTGCCAAACCATAGCTGAGGTGTCTTAAGTAATAAAGAACATACTTACCAAAAGACACCTATCCACATATAGCAGATAGCCAAACCAGTACTGAAACAATTATCAGTAGAGGTAATGGTAAATTGAGAGTATATCGTCGATCTGAAAAGGGAGGTAGGAGATGAATCTCTACGACCGATAACAGAGAACCTATGAAATAGACCCCCGTTATGGAAATCATCGTATTCAATAAGTGATACTCCCTTCATGTCCCTCTGACATTCGCTGTACTCTGAGAGAAATCGGGCTTCAACAATGCTGAGAAGCGCATATCAACGTAGAAATCTTAGCACAAACTTACTTCACCACCTCCATAGGAGGCAACGTTTGTAAAACTGAATTGTGTGTGTGGTGAGGGGTGTATTTATAGGCATTTTGAGGTTTGGGAAACTTTGCCCCTCCTGGTAGGATTGTATATCCCATACGTCACTAGCTCATGGAGTCTTGCCAATTACATGAAAGAAATATCATGTTACGTTATGTGCTGTACAATATAAAATACATTTTGTAGCAATATTATACCCTAAGGTATTCAGTATCTGCAGATAACATGTATAAATGGCATTTATAATCCAGTTTAGCTGACAACTAGTTATGAGAAAAATGTAGTGAATTTCGCAACAAAACAATTCTTTAAATAACTGATGACTGATCAGAAACAAATTTAGCCAATGAAATCGGGAATCGGGAAATCACTGTTATAGCGATAAAAAACTATTATAGCTATAAAAAATACAGACACCTCCGTAGAAGTGAAATAAAAACAAGGTTTTCATTTTGCAACGCGTTTCTCTACCTAATACAGTGGTCGTTTCATCAGGCAAAAAGTAACAATAAAGTAACAAGATAAAAAGCAGCTTATTTAAGCCACCACATTGTATTTTATTGGTTGTCCAAGGTTTTCAAATTATCCAATGGTATGGATGGGGGTGTCTGTGCTACAAGCTAAAAATAAACAATAAACTTTGCTGCAGGAAACAGCACAATAAATATAGAAATTATATATAAAAAATATAAATTAATGTCATTAGTTATTGCTATAGTAATCGAAAAATTGCAGTAAATGCTGCAAAAACGTAATGTGTGTGAATGAACGCCGACAAAAAACAGCACTATGAGATTAAAAAACGGACATTTGAGGAACTGCAGGACAAAATGTGGAGATGCAATGTGTTACAAAAAACATTTAATTGGAGATAACAAAAGTAACTAATAATTTGAAAATAAAACAAAATAAATAATGTAATAAAACCATAATTTGAACAACATTCCTATGAGATGGTGACATGTCATAAAGAATATTCATGAACCACTGATTGCCCTCTAGATAACACATTCAATGTAAAATATTGAAGGACCTAAAAATATAGAAAATAGTTGGAAATAGATAAAAGTGACAACAATGCACAATGAGCTAGCCAGACAAAAGGGCCAGGAAAACCAAAATGTCTGAAATATATATTTACACTATTTGGTACATCAAAGGTACACTGTTAAAATAAGTGAAGAAACAAATAAAAAGAGCGTCTCTATAAAATCATCTGAGGGAAGATAACATTAAAAGGGTTAATTAAAAGCTGCCAGGTCTACGTTGGCATTGAGACCTATTTTGGTTTTCATGCCATGTCTGGCTAGCCCTATTTCCTACTATTTTCTATAATTTTAGGTCCTTCAGTATTTTACATTGAATGTTTTATCTAGGGGGCAATCATTGGTTCATGAATATTCTTTATGACATGTCACCATCTCATAGGAATGTTGTTCAAATGATCATTTTATAGCATTTTTTATTCTGTTTTATTTTCAAATTATTAGTTACTTTTGTTATCTACAATTAAATGGTTTTTTGTAACCCATTGCATCTCCACATTTTGTCCTGCAGTTTCTCAAATGTCAGTTTTTTAATCTCACAGTGCCGTTTTTTGTCGGCGTTCGTTCACACACATTATGTTTTTGCAGAATTTACTGCAATTTATTGATTACTATAGCAATAACTAATAAAATTAATTTATATTTTTTTATATATAATTTCTATATTTATTGCGCTGTTTTCTGCAGAGAATTTTATTGTTTATTTTTAGCTTGTAGCACAGACACCCCCATCCATACCATTGGATAATTTGAAAACCCTGGACAATCAATGAAATACAATGTGGCAGCTTAACCCTTTCCTGTCTGTGTTAAAGTGTCTACATCGGAACAACTGTTCCGATGTAGACAAATTGAAATCACGTGATTGTGTGCACGAGATTTCAATTATTGGATCGGGTCTGGGTGGCGTCCCTATAACCCTAGTAATGCCCTCCAGACCGCGATCAAATCCAGGAAGCACAGTAGGATTCAGGACAGCCGTTGGCTATGACGTTCTATTTCGTCATAATGGCTCTAAAGCCCAGTGTAATTATGACGGAATAGAACGACATAACGGCGTTAAAAGGTTGAATAAGCGGCATTTTATCTTGTTACTTTTTGCCTGATGAAACGACCACTGTATTAGGTCGAGAAACGCGTTGCAAACATTAAAACTTTGTTTTTATTTCACTTCTACGGAGGTGTCTGTATTTTTTGTCGCTATAACAGTGATTTCCCGATTCAGCGTTTTACTAATATCCCAATTGTTTGGCTACAACTGCTTGGATACAACCTCTCAATTTCTGCCTTGATACTGGGAAAGTATCCAGTAAGCTGACTGCTGTGTCAGCCTGCTCGTTTGCACCTGTCTTTACAAGTACCCTCACAAATTGTGAGTTTTATTTCACCATTTGCTTGACCGTATATCTCACGGATTTCCCTATGAGGCTCCCCTTTTCTCTTTGATCCAGATTCCCAAGGTGAATGGACATCGTTCCCTGAAGTGGAGCTGCCTCGCTTACATCCGACATCCATCGTTAATTATTTGGACTGTGGTTCCGATTCTATTTCAACATTGACTGTTTGGTTTGGTATATTTTGTTCTCCTTTTGAACACTTATTTCATGGTTTATTTGCTTGCCATTTTTGTAACAATACATTTTGTATTCACTAACTGTCAAATATCACATATAGTAGATAGTGCGCCACCTCCTCTAGGCGTCCTCTTTACCTTTGATGGCAAATAGTTGTAGACTTATTCCAAATATCAGATATTTGTTGGTACCTTAATGCAATCTCATTTCTGTGCTAATCCAACAACGCTGAGATCCACCTGCCTGCATCTCATCCGAGGCCACCCAGTGTGCTAACCACTGAGAGTGTTAGTCTGCCTGATAGCACCGGTCACAGAACGGTGCCGAGCTGTTCGGTAAGCCTTTTTAGAATTCCTTGCCTTTTGAATCTGTATCAACAGTATCACGCTATGTGGCGCCCTCTTTCTCACTCTTAATCTTCATTTCTGATTAGGCCTGAATGTCTTTGTATTTTACATTGTGCTTAATCTAGACTAGAATATGATGAAATATATTTATAAAAAAATGTAATAAGGATTTCAAGGGACAGTCTATACCTTGGTCATCTTAAAGTCTTACCTTAGATTAAGTTGCAAATAGCCCCCTGCACCCTTTCTATATCATGCAGCAGGAATGGTAAAAAGTTATTTTAAAATTAATATTGTTTATGACCACTTTGAAATGGCTGCCAAGCTCTTCCCACTGATGACATCATGATCTTTGCATCATATGGCATCCAATTACAAATGGCTCACTTGTTGAATTCAACAGACTGTCAATGCTATTCAGCAGAGTGCCTAAAGGGATACTAAAGCCAAATGTTTTCGTTCATGATTCAGATAGAGCATGTAATTTTAAGCAACTTTCTAATTTACCCCTATTATCAATTTGTCTTCGTTCTCTTGCTATCTTTATTTGAAAAAGCAGGAAATAAAAGGTTAGGAGCCGGCCCATTTTTTGTTCAGAACATGGGTAGCACTTGCTGATTGGTGGTTACATTTAGCCACCAATCACCGAGGTGCTGAAACAAAAATGGGCTGGCTCTTAAGCTTACATTCCTGCTTTTTCAAATAAAGATACCACAAGAACAAAGAAAATTTTATAATAGGAGTAAATTAGAAGTTGTTTAAAATTGCTGCTCTATCTGAATTATGAAAGAAAAATGTGGGTTTAGTGTCCCTTTAAACTATAGCACATAAAAGTTATTTATATAAAAAAAAAAAAATTAATCAGCTAACGTCATAATCCTGATGGTGTATTTTTTATGATTTGGAGAAAATATTCCACAGCTAGAGTTGCCACTCAGCCAGTATCTTACTGGCACTCTGTATTTTTAAAGTTAAGGTCAATGTATATAATAAAGAATAAATATAGACAGTGATGTTATGGTGAAACTACATCTTAGTAGGTAAGGAGTCTAAATGGAAAAAATAATTGTGTATGCTAAGTAGCACAGCCAGTAGCATGGTGACAGTTTAGCGTTTTTCTCTTGGTTTGGCTTCAGAATACTGAGGGGAAAACTATGTGCAGTAGCTAGTAATGAACAGACAGTGACAGTAATCTGGGGAAAGTGAAATTAGCCCAGGGCCTATCACTATAGACACGTTGCTGCAGTACATGTGTTATAGCTGCAAGATACGTGCCACATTCCAACCTAGAAGCTTTTGTTTAGTAAAAATATCATATGCACCTGGGTGGTTCCCGGCTTCATTTTGTAAGTGATTCCAATGTGAATATGTGCACAATATATCAGACCACCACGTGAAAACTGTAAGAAACAAGTGGTTCAGTGGATCTCCAGTGGTGGGTGCAGAGATGTTTGCAGATAAAAAAGATATTTGGTCAGTGGCAACAGTGGCACTGTACTGTTTTTTTTTTTGTTTTTGTTTTTTTTAACTTTATTTATAACATAGGAAAGATACAGAAAATCACAAGAACCAGATAAAATCTTATACAGCACATAATTATACAAAGTATATATAGGTACAGCAGATTACCAAGACAGAGTCCAAGACAAGAATATTTTTACGAAAATTCCGTTAATACATGCAAATCAACCAAATACGTTCCAGTGTCATATAAGTGTAAGTTTTTACTTTCCCATTTTTATTTTAAACTTTCTTCGTTCTATAGCAAATAAGAGCCTAAACTCAGTACACAAACAAGCACACGAGAAAAAAAAACAAAAAACAAAACAACAACAAAAAAGGAGAAAAAAAAAAAAAGCCCTCACGATCCGCCCCACCCGCCCACGTCCCTGTCATCCCCCCACCACTCACCCGCTGTCCTCCACCCAACTTAGGCCTCGCTTCCATTGAGTCGTAATTCAGTTTGCGTGCACTCGCAAACCGTTAAATATGCTGTCGAAAGCAATAGCGTTTAACGACTGTTTCCAATGGCGCGTTATACCTCAATATCGGCTGCCGGACTTCGGCTGCCGAAAAGATTTTCGCGTCCCATAGAAAGTAATAGAAGCCGTTAATCGATAAATTATACCAGGTTTCCATTGAAAGCGCTAACCGTTAATACACTGTCGGAGGCTGTCGATACATTGAGAAATATTACCCCCAGCTCAACTAGGTGTAAAGGAGGAAAAAAGAGCTTTTTGAGGCCTGTTTCTCATTGAAATTGCAAATCACAAAAAAATTATGAGTGTTTCAATGTACAAATAACATTATATATGCTACATTTATTGGTCCTATGTATAGGAATATTTGCACCCATGTTGTCATAGAAATTTCAATATGTATGTGCATATAAAAATATATGCAAGCACCACAATTATGGAACGACCTCCCGCACACTTTCAAACCTTCCCCATGCCTAATATCCTTTAAGAGATCCCTCTCTACATATCTCAAAACAGAATGCACCTGTCATTGTTGATTATATATTTCCTACCGGTTCTATGTTAAATTTTTGTGCATATATGGTGAATTATTTTTTTTTATTATTTTATTGTACCTATTGTATCAATGCAATGTTTTGTGGACCCAGGACATACTTGAAAACTATAGAAATCTCAATGTATCTTTCCTGGTAAAATATTATAAAAATAAATAAAATATCTACCTATTCAAAATGAAACCTTTGCCCAGGGATGCTATATATAATCTCAATACATATAGAAAAATAATTCAAAGGAAATAAGTTGTTTATCATGAAGATGAGTTTTATTATTACAGATTTACCCTCATTCAAATGTAATTTTCAATGTGAAAATCATATTTATTCAATACAAAACGATGACACATTAAAGTTATAATGTGTCATAGTACTAATATTTATAAAATATATGTAATGTCATGTCTGCTAAAGCAGATAATACATTTGCAATATTTAGACTATTAACCAAAATACATAAGTGCTTAATATTACATACTTCAAGAGATATGAAGTATTGTCTTTAACATGGAGTTATTGAAACATTTTAAAAGTGCATTGTGCATTGGTCCCAGGGAGAGTCTGTGTCTGTTCATATGATGTCAATTAAAATGTATTAATCACCTCTATATCATGGCAATCACATATATGTTGTATATACATCAGTGCTTAAATATCCTAAAGATACATTTATCCAGGGGCGTTGTTAGGGGTAATATGAACCTGATGGCAGCCATCTTGTTCCCCGCAGCCATCTTGTGATGATTAGCATCCATTTTGTAATAATTAGAATTTATTATAGCAGTTATTATGCAGTGAGAATTATATGCATGTTATGAGTTTCTTTAGCTATTCGGCCTTGCCAATGTACCCTGGCCTAATGCCTAGAAGTAAGATAGAATAAGATAATGTAAACAAGAGGCTTTAGACACTCGGTTGTCTCTGCAGATGGTAGTTTGTTATGACTCTGTAAATATTGTTATGAGAAACTCATGTTCCAGTTTTTCCTTGTAAATTGCTCTGTCTAACTGTGTAAGATGACGCGGTCCTAACGTGTCATCCCCTTAACCCTGTATGTCACTATAAGAAAGGCTTGCACTGTGCAATAAACAGAATTGGCTTTCGATCATAATGCTGCGTGGTCTGAGTCATTCTAAGGGGCCCTTATCAGGTAATCTACATATGCCTCAGGTGGTACACTAGGCCCCAGGCTTTGGCCTGCACTGACACTTACCCCCTGAAGGGGACACCTAACAGTTTTGGTGTCAGAAGTGGGATTCGCAGGGAGTAACTATGAGTGCTTTTACCATGCTTTCTTTCTGTGAATTTGAACCTAAATTTAGTCTGGTAATAGGTGTTGATGATAATGATATAAGGTTAAAGGGGTTCCTGTGGTTGAAGCACAGGTTTGCGGAGGTTAAAGTCCTGCCGGCAGTTGTGATACCCCTCCAGACAGGTAATCAGTCCTGTGCTGGGACACGACAGGTATTGTGAGTCCTGTCGGTGATAAGCGCGCAAGTAATATATGTATGCCAGTCGACGGGAGGTTCTTTTAAGATAAGGTCCCCCGGGCAACTTGGCAGTGAAGTGAGTAAGTCTCACGTGTGTTGAAGTTTCCCATATTCATTCCCATAATAGAGTTTTGTTACCCACCTGAAGCTCATGTTGATATCTGATGCTTGCTTTTGCTGCTATATAAAATGATGCTGTGCGTAGAAAATATTAAGTGGCTGTGCATGTTATTGTGGCTATTATTGTGTTAAGAATTGGGAACTGCTTATAGATAAGAATGCACAGAGAAAATTACATGTATAAGGTAAAAGAAAAGAAGAGTTAATAGTTTCTGCAAAAGACAGAAATATTTTTTTAAAAACACGGTCAGTAAGTACTGCTGTTTGATAAATAGAGAAATCTCTGTGTTAAAGAATGTAGCAGGCAAAGAAGGGGGGCCACCACTGAGCGCGCACATAGCTCAGAAAAGGAAAAAAAAAAAGAAAAGAAACCTGTTACAGCAGCTTCGTTTGTAAGATTTTTTTGTTTGCTTGCAGTAACAAAACTGAAATTTTGTATATTGAGATGCATAATGTGTGATGGTCTGTAGGTTCTCACTGTGGTATGCGTGTAACAGATTTACTTTGGACCAGGAACAGAATGTATTATTTGAAAACGATTGTTTCAAACCCTGCAAAAGTGGCCATTTTGTGGGGTTTCGAAAAAAAAGAAAAAATGCATTGTAGAAATGGTGAAAAGTTAATCTAGTGTTTTTTTTTATATATATGTATGTCGTACGCTATGAAATAGATGTTTTTCTGAGAAAGGAAAAAAGGGAGTGAATCTCTGGTATGCGAGATGGAATGAATTTGTGCGTCTGTATCGTAAGAATGTTTCCTTATGTTTCTCTGTTGGGAAATCAGACGTTTTAAGAAGATATTTTGTAATGTTATTTTATGTAACTGTATTTCAAAGTCACCAGCATGTTTTAAGTATGTGGTATTCATATGCAGTTTTAGTTTTAAGTGATAATTGTGTGGCGGCATGTAAAGATATGATATTGTTTTTGCAAGTGACGGCTTTGAAAGTGGCTTTGAAAGTGCGATGGTGTGTGTGATTTTTTGTCACGCTCTGGTAAATATGAAATTGTTTCTGGTATGATTAATGGGTTAACGTATGTTGTATTTGTAAGGTCTGTGCACGGCGTGGGTGCACACAATGAAATATATTTATAGGCTGTAATTGAAAGTTTTTCTAAAAGGGCGTCCGTTTTTGTTGCAAGTAAATTAATCTGCAGGTCATGCTACAGTACAGAGGTGAAATTGGTGTGGTAAATCATACAAGCAGCCTAAATTATGGTTAGGATATACATATGTAATTTGCGTGATGAATGGTTAGTCCTTAAAGGGACGGTTCACTGTAACAAGGTGTTGCTATTAATGTATTGTCCATGACTTGTTATACAAGTGGCATATTATCTTATATTTGTCTGGAAAATCAGAGCTCAGTGCGTAGACGGAGCAATAGAAAATTGTCATTTTCTTATTTAAAGAACCAGTGCAATAACCCTGTATTAGTATTTTGCTAAATATATTTTTAGAGACCTTTCTTTGTATATATTTATTTTAAATTTGCTGTTCAGATAGCAGATATTTTTTTTGCAGCATAACTTAATTCTCTCTGTAATGCAAACTGAAGTGATAAGTTGTCTACAATTTTAGTGTAGGGATCCGTGAGACTAGCGGACAGAAAAAAAAAAAAAAAAAAAAAAACAAGCAAAAACAGAGGAGTGAAAATATTTAAAGGGATACAGGAAAACTGGTATAACATCTGAGAATTTAAGGGAATATTTACATAAAAGACGATGAGGTTTACTGTAAGCCTAACACTAGTATATTTCACTGTGTTAGCAGTTTCAATTAAAGATTATTTTTAGTTTGGTTAAAATGTCCCTTTAATTAGCCTGCATCCCACTGTGAGTGCGTTCTTATGCTGCTTATGCTTGTTTAGGCTATTTAATGAACGTCAGTATGCATTTTTTTATTATAAGGATCATTGGGATTAATTTAAAGGGGAAATTGTATTAGTATTCTTTTTCAGAAAGCTTATTTTTTGTGTTATATACGGTTGTTATATTTGGCTGGAGAGCTGCAGAATGGGGAATATCAAATTATATACAACGTTAAATCCAATAATTTTGTTGTGGTTAAACTAATTAGCATTTATCAAGTTTTAGTGTGAATTTTATATTTTTAAGCAGTAAACAGTGTTTCTCCTTTAAGTAGAAATGAAACTTTGAGCTTGCCTCGCTATCCTTGGAAGACTGATAACACTGTGCATGTTTTGGTTTTCTTTAAAAAAAAAGAAGTTTCTCTGGAACAATTTGCACTGTACATTTAAAGCGGCAGTACTGGTGTTCTATGTTATAAAAAATGATAACTATAAATTGCTCACTACAAAGAAACAAGTATTTATATTATATTCTGCCATAGAATATAGCTTAAAAAATGATAATTTTATTTCTGTGGCTGTCAAACTGTATCTCACAGATATAACTCTTTGTTATTTAAAACAACCCCCACTGCGTTCAATAAATAAATGAGATATTATTTAATTAAGTGATTTCAGTGACACTTTATATATATATATAGTTATTTGGTTATTAACTAGTTTACCACTATTATTGCAATGACTTTGATTGCTGCTTAACAGCTAAGCCGTGGTCTATAAGGTGTCTAGAAATAAACACCCCTAAAACAAATGATGCACAGTTTATCTGATTCTACTGCATTTATATAACTAGCTAATTTATCTGTTCACAGTTTTGGTTTTATTTATATGGCTTACGTGTATTCTGTCTCTTGGTGTTGTAATGAGATTTATACAGCCTGTGATAAGAGGCAGTCCTCAAAGGTTTAAAAAAAATTAGCATATAAGCCTACCTATGTTTGGTTTAATCTAGGAAGGTTGGTTAAAATTAAAAGTCCTATCTGAATAATGAATTTTCATTTATCCTAGAATGTCCCTTTAACAGTGGCTACTGTGGTTATCTGATCTTTCCCAAATAAGCACAATTTTATTTGTGCAATCTGCAACTTAAGTTTCTTGGGCATCTGCTGTGATTGCTTTCTTTGTGTGATATTAAAGTTTTGTACATAGTGGATGTTTTTAATTGTTTGTCATGTTCTGAGTGTGTTGCATTTCAGCGAATGTCAGAATATGTGTTGCATTCTAAGTTAATTGTGGTTGTTTGAAATTTGTGTCAGCAGCTAATGTTTCGTTTTGTGTAAGACAAGAACGATTGGTTTTCATTGTTTGTTATGTTTTTCTCTTTTGTGGACAGCATATTGAATTGTGAAGTGTATTTCATTTTGCTTGCTATTGAGAATTGTCTCTGCATGAGTGGAGTGCATGATTTATCGTTTAGTTTCTTGTTATCTTGTGTTTGCGTGTCACATGAGATGTTTCACGCAAACATGGGGGAAGTATTGATGAGTATTGATGAATATCGTTATGTAATGGGGGTGATTGCTTTTAGGAGGTGAACCTAAAACGTTTTGAATCTCCTTGTACAATTTTATTGTCTAACCACCAGCTGTGCCCTAAAATTTCCTTGTCTTACCCCTATGCAGGATGCACTACGTCCCTAGGATTAGATCTTTTTATTGTCTTTCTGTGTTTTATTTTGCTCTCATATTTCAGAGGCCTAAAATGTTTTATTTTTCTATGTGGTTCTTAACACTATATTTGTATTTGCAGGATGAGAGTATGCTGTCTTCAGAGATTGAAACACACTAACTGAATTATTTTTGAGTTTCCATATTTAGGTAAAATCTGTACAGGCAAAATTCCATAAGTGCACTCTTCAAAAGATTAAAGATTGAAAGCAAGTAAACCTTTAAAGAAAGAAAAGATAAAGATGAAAGACCTTTTGTCAAGCTTGTTTTAACCATCATACTGCAGTAAAAAAAAAAGTTACTGAACTATCTTTGGATCCATTCTTTGCTTTGCATGCTGGTACCAGCCCCAGAACTGGACTCTGGGTAATCCATGACTGTTTTCTCTGATGTGTGTCTTCAGGACATAAAGACTATCCTTCTCTGGACTGTGCCTTACCGCTCGATATGGAAGTCCTGTTATGCTGTTACAGGATCAACCAATTAAATTAGGGGAGTATTGTTTTAACCCTATTCCTTATATTGCTTGTTTTGTATTTTCTTGTATTTGTTTTATTTTTATTGATCATATTTGGTCTAAGAAATCATATGCTTCATTGGTATTAGTGCACATTGTAGTTTATGTGCTTAACATAGTAACTTTTTAGATAAAGGTAACTGTGAACTTTGCAGTATTGTACTCTATTGAATGGCCCACTGAGTATAGAAAATAGGTTTAAGGAAAATGCTGCAACATAGCATAATATTTTAGACCCTTCACCCTTTAGAACATAAGGAGGACACGTCTAAGCTAGAAGTTTATAGTAAATATACAGAGAAATGTTTCAGGGAATAGCATAATTATAGTTTATGAAAGCAAAGGTATTTTTTCCCTTGTATTAATTAGTATGGTATCTACAAAGTGAATTTGGTCATTCCTGATGTTTGTCAAAGAGAGTAATTCTTACCATAAAGATGTGTTTACCTTTAAAAGAGCTTGTAGTTTTAAATGATGTTCTGTTTGTATGCTTTTCTCATATAGGAGTGTGAGAGAATTTAGGTTGGAGAATTATAAACATTATAGATAGCAGCCATCCAGAATAAAGCAACACAAGGTTCTTTTATTTTTTTAGAAGTTCAAAGTGATATAGAGAAGTTGTAAATTATTCTCTGAGATATGTCAATGTATTTAAGTTGTATTATATATCAACAATGTTTTGTTTGATTTTTAAATGACATAGGATGTAAGTGACGTTTTATTTGGACATAATTGTGATTGTATTGCGGTGTGTACTCATCCTGTACTGTTTCTGTTTGCTTCCTAGACTCCCTGTGACTCGAGTGTCTGCTTGCCATGGGTATCCACTGGTTGCCTTGTCTACCCCATGAACAAACCATCAGATTTCCAGTATCTCCCTGCGGAAGAACCGTGGATAAGCACCCCTACTGCAAATGAACTGTTGGAGAACTGTATTATAGCAAAGTGTCAAGGTGCAGCGCTCTCAAATGGACAAAGACTGTTCTTAAAGTATTCAGAGGCCACCTAGAGACAGTTGTGCTGTTGCTATGTCATGCTTTACTGTGGAAAAGGAACTGTTGGACATATTGGGGGGTGCTAGCAATGCAGGTGGAGAGATAGATGATGCAGCGTTGTTTGGGGGTAGATGGGGGCTGGTTGGGTCTCTGTGCTGGTAGACCGGTAGTTTTGGGAAGGCTGGAGGATAGATGGAAGGTATTGGAGGGACTGTACCTATATGCAGTGACAATTAGCCTATAAAAGTATATCACGACATGCGAATATTTTTCTCTTTCGTATTCTTATAGAGTTCTGTTACCATAATATAAGGCTTTACTAATTTTCTATGCCTGTCTATTTTTATGTTATTCTGTTAGAATAAAAGGATGGTATGTTAGGGGTAATATGAACCTGATGGCAGCCATCTTGTTCCCCGCAGCCATCTTGTGATGATTAGCATCCATTTTGTAATAATTAGAATTTATTATAGCAGTTATTATGCAGTGAGAATTATATGCATGTTATGAGTTTCTTTAGCTATTCGGCCTTGCCAATGTACCCTGGCCTAATGCCTAGAAGTAAGATAGAATAAGATAATGTAAACAAGAGGCTTTAGACACTCGGTTGTCTCTGCAGATGGTAGTTTGTTATGACTCTGTAAATATTGTTATGAGAAACTCATGTTCCAGTTTTTCCTTGTAAATTGCTCTGTCTAACTGTGTAAGATGACGCGGTCCTAACGTGTCATCCCCTTAACCCTGTATGTCACTATAAGAAAGGCTTGCACTGTGCAATAAACAGAATTGGCTTTCGATCATAATGCTGCGTGGTCTGAGTCATTCTAAGGGGCCCTTATCAGGTAATCTACATATGCCTCAGGTGGTACACTAGGCCCCAGGCTTTGGCCTGCACTGACACTTACCCCCTGAAGGGGACACCTAACAGGCGTATTAAGGCATAGGCCAATAAGGCCGGTGCCTAGGGCAGCAGATTTTTAAGGGGCAGCAGAATTTTGAGTCCCTAAGGCCACTCTACTGAACTCAGGGCTGGGTGGCTAATTCAACCAATTACTAATGACTTAAATGGCTGGCCCGGCTATTGCTATCCTATGGGATTGTATGTGGTTGCGCATGACGTGGTGACAGTGGAGGCGGAGCTCACTTGCGCAGCCTGGCCTGGACTGAGAGGGAATGCAGTATTCTTCCTGGCTCCACCGCGTGATTGAGACTCACACAGACTACACAGTGCAGTGTGCACTACAACGTGACCACTGTGAAACAGCCTTTCTCCCTTCAATACATCTTCATTAGGCATTAAAATACTTAAAGTGCCACTAAACCCAAAATCTTTCTTTCATGATTCAGATAGAGAATAGAAATTTAAACAACATTACAATTTACTTGCATTATTTATTTTGCTTCATTTTTTAAATATCCTTAGTTGACGAAAAAGCAATGCACACGGTGAGCCAATCACACAAGGCTTCTATGTGCAGCAACCAATCAGCAGCTAGTGAGCATATCTAGATATGCTTTTCATCAAAGAATATCAAGAGAATAAAACAAATTAGATAATATAAGTAAATTAGAAAGATGTTTAAAATTGCATTCTCTTTCTAAATCATCAAAGAAAAAATGTGGGTGGCATGTCCCTTTAAACGGATTAGTCACTAAATACTTGTACATTTACTGTTTGTCTATCTGTCATACATGCAAAGAATAAGTATTTATTGCTGTATCTATACAACTATGTGACTTAAAACACAACTGAAAATATGTTGTATGCATTTAATACATTCAGAAACAATACAAGTATATACTTTATTATGATTGTATCATGTGACTTTATCCCCTAGGATACAATTCCTAAACCTATCATAACTACTGTTGTATTTTTGTAAGTACTTTTAAAGGCCAGTTTGTATATTCATTGCATATTTATCCAAGCAGATATTTTGCTTAAATAACTGTCAATCACCAAAGAAGATGTTTAAGGTTAAACAACTACCTACTGACAAACTATCATACAGTGAAGGATATTTTTTTCTGATATAAACACTTTAATCATCTGACTTGCAAAATAATGTCTTTATATACTGTATATGTGTATATATATATATATATATATATATATATATATATATATATATATATATATATAATGTGTGTGTGTGACCAGAGTGAATGCAAGCCCTGGTGAAACATCTACTTAAAAAGACATTTATTTTTTTTACACCCTGCCCCAAAAATATTATGTCTAAAAAAAAAAAGGCCTTAAACCTGGGGGGGGGGCAGCAGAATTTGGAGTGCCTAGGGCAGCACAAAACCTAAATACGCCCCTGCATTTATCTAATTATTCTAAATATTGAATAATAATCTTGACAAAAAGGAGTGCATTAGTCATGATAGGTATTAGTCATGATAGGTATATATTTCAGATATTACATTCCACATAGGACTATAAGAATGAATGCAAGGTATTTGGCCATATCAACAGGAAGGAGTATTTACTTTTCAACTCTTCTATAACTGTATAACCCTTATTAGCTTCATCTGAAGGAGCAAACAACATATGCTTGTGGAATATAAATCATAACATTTACACATGTCACGTTGACTAATGTTAGATAGCATATACTGTATAAATTTCAGACACGTATCCCCAAGTATTCTTAAACGGCATAATATCCTCAATAAAAGGACACATACATTTCTCAACAATGTACACCTGCATATTAATTGACATCATGTGAAATAAAAATGAATAAAGCTGTTCATTTTTAGCAGATAAACAGCTATTAGAATAATATTAAGATATATGTTCAAATTTGGATTAGAAAAATGGATGCATATTTATGAGATGAAAATCGCACTTAAAAAAGTGCTTTAGTGCAAAAATTAGATATGATATATCTTGGGTGGAAAAAAAAGAATATTAATTAATTCTTGCGGCGGGATTTTGCCTTTGGAGGAGAGGTACTTAGGGGGGCAGTGTGGCGTCTTGTGCGACGCCCACCAGCTGAATGTGAGGCTAATAACCGGGATTCAGGGTCCTGCAGGGAGATGACAGAGGATGCAAGGGAGGATGGAGTTTGGGGCCTATCCGCGAGCCTCTCCACTGCCTCTGCCAGGCGGACGAGTGAGGCATTATGGATGTCCATTTGGCTCTGTATCCTTCTCAAATCCTGCTGCTGCTGGAGCCTGGACAGCCTAAGCTCTCTATGTATGAGCCTCAGTAGATCATCCTGCTGGGACTGTGCCGGACCCTGTTGTACATTTGGTGTCTCAGGAACTAATAATTGGCTGGTTCCAGGGCTGTCTCTCCGTATTGGTGATTGTGAGGTTGTCTGTGATGGCACTGTTGGCAATACATTGGTGGGTGCAGTGGGTGGTGGTGTGGATTCCTGTTGTGCCATAGGAGTGGGAGGCATATAGTACAGATGATGCAGATCTGTATGCTGCTGTGGTGGGTGCATCATCTGCTGCTGAGGATAATGATGTCGTGGTGGGTGCATCATCTGTTGCTGAGGAGGATGTTGTGGTGGGTGCATCATCTGCTGCTGAGGAGGATGTTGTGGGGGGTGCATCATCTGCTGCTGAGGAGGATGTTGTGGGGGGTGCATCATCTGCTGCGGTGGGTGCAGCTGTGGGGGCTGTGCCATTTGTTGCTGCGAAGTATGCATGAACTGCCATTGTTGAGGAGGATGAGTCTGCTGGGGTTCAGAACCCAAAACATGAAATGTTGTCTCCGTAGTAGATGGAGAAGGGCATGATACATCCTCCACCTCATATGCCCTAGGCTGCTGCATATCATCTTCTAAGAGGCTGATATAGGAGGTAGTGTCACCATAGATATCCTCATCCTCCTCAGTGAATGTAGGAACATCCTGCTGTGGTATTGGTGCAGCTTCATACTCCTCCTGTTCGGAACCTACAAATAAATATACGGTATGTTTACATTATCTATGTAATAGAATATATTACTTTGTAGCATAACAATACAGACTATTATATTCCATATTTATGTGTATATATGTACACACACACACACACATACACACACACACATACACACACACACACACACATACACACACACACACACATACACACACACACACACACACACACACACACATACACACACACACATACACACACACATACACACACACACACACATACACACACACACACACACATATAGTGTGTTTGGGATAAAATCCAAGCATATATGACCATAACTGAGGAATCTTTATAGACTGTGTCTTAAAGGAACATTGTTAAAGGGACACTGTACCCAAATATTTTCTTTTGTGCTTCAGATAGAGCATGCAATTTTATTCAACTTTCGGATTTACTCCTATTTTCAAATGTTCTTTATTCTCTTGGTATCTTTATTTGAAATGCAAGAATGTAAGTTTAGATGGTGGCCCCATTTTTGGTGAACAACCTAGGTTGTCCTTGCTGATTGGTGGATAAATGCATCCACCAATCAAAAACTGCTGTCCAGAGTTCTGAACTTAGAAAAAAGCTTAGATGCCTTCTTTTTCATATAAAGATAGCAAGAGAACGAAGAGAAATTGATTATAGTAGTAAATTAGAAAGTTGCTTAAATTTGCATGCTGCATCTGATTCACAAAATAATAAATTTGGGTACAGTGTCCCTTTAAGGACAATGACACATGATTTATATGAAATGCTTAATATTCTTGGATATTATATTATCAATATTCTTGCTTGTCGGAGCAGATATACAATACAGAGTGCTTGCTGAACATATTAAATACAACTATGTAAATTTAGATTCATAGCTAAACACAGATGGGTATTTATGATATATAACATATATACATCACATATATGGTTATATTTAATATTGAATATTCACCTTCATACACCTCTTCAGGTGGCACAGAGGTGTCCATTGTCCCCTTACATCCGTGAACAGATTCATCCGAGATGACATTGGACAGCATCTCCTCCCATGACCTTAGGTGTATTCTCTTGCTAGGACCACCACCTGTCCCACGTGCATATTTGGCCTGCTGTGCCAGCTTAGCTTTGGTTTCCCTCCTGCAGTCATGATAGCGGTGTTTAATGCTGGCAGTAGAACGATTACGTCCTAAGCAGCTGACTGCCACTCGAATCTCCTCCCACAGCTTATTCCGGACAGCCGGCCTCAGGTTAGGGTTCTCCAGCTGAGCTGCCCTCTCCAAGTATGCCTCAACAAGAGCCTCCTTCTCCTCCTCAGAGTACCTCTCCTCTCTTAGCCTGCCCTTCACACCTGAAGGGCCAGCAGACACAGACTCTCCCTCCTGTGACTGGGGACCAGCCCTCTCTACCTCCTCTGTCCCTGCAGGCTGTGATAGGCTACCACCAGCCCCACCCCCACTTGCCACAGTCTGCCCCACTTTCTCTTTTCTTTTTGTGCCTAGCTGAGGCTGACTCCTCCTCACTCCTCCCACCTCCATTCCTCTTCCACCCTCTCTCCTTCCCTCCTCTGCCAGGGTTTGAGGAAGGACAAATCGTCCACCCAAACCTCGGCCCCTATTCCTGCCCATACTACTCCCTACTTCCCCCCTCCCCCTCCCTCTATCCACCCTCACCACTGCCCTCCCCCTAGCTACCCCCTTCCCAACTCCACTAGGCCTATCCATCCCTTTCTCCTTCCTCCCTAACTCTAACCTAACACTAAAGTCCCTAGCTTACCTAACTACACTAATTCACCTAACTAAACCCTAAATTAAATAGCCCCAAAACTAACTACCTAACCTATCTAGACCCTAACTATCTCTATTCTATATCCCTCAAAATAAAAATAAAATGTGGGGGTGAAAATAAACAAAGGGATGTAAATGAAAAAGGAAAAACTAAGGAGGATTAGAACAAAATTATAGAAAAATAATAAGGGATGCAAATGAAGAAAGGGGTGAGCTATATAGTCAAATGAAACAAAAAATATGGGATGTTAAAAAAAAAAAATAGGATGGGCAAAATGTATATATAAAAAAACAAGTTATATAGTGAGGAAGGGAAGGGTAGTCAAAGGGGGGATGGGAAGTGGAATAAGGGGATTAATGAAAGGAGTAATAAAGGAAGATGGGGATATGGGGGTTAATGAAATAAAAAAAAATGTGAATGTGTTTGTATCAAATAAAAGTGTGTATGTGTGTGTGTGTGTATTTGTGTGTATAAACTAATGTGTGTTAATTAACTAATGTATGGATGTGTGTGTGTGTTCCTAATATTATATGAGGCCTACAATAAGAATATATGAAAATAAAATATCAAACTCTCCACTAACTCTCAAACAACTCTCAAAAACCCAAAACTCCTACCAACGCAACTAGCTCCCGTGTCTTTCTCTCTAGAGGCGATCACAGGTAAAGAGCGCAGGCGCAAACCGTTATTCTTATAGACAGAGGTCGGGTTACCATGGCAATGCACTTGTTATGGCGCGCTTTCGACAAATCCGACATCGGTTGGCAACGCAAACTTACGTACGGCCGAAAAGAGCGACTGCGCGCAACACGCTAATCTTTTCAATGGAAACCTGGTACTAAAATGGAGCCGTAAATTACTTTTAGCTGTCGTCCGCTTCGGTAGCTTACGGCTCCATTTTTAACGACTCAATGGAAGCGAGGCCTCACAGGGAAGCGGCCTGCGTATATGTTTGTCAGAATAAACTCAGACTCACGAAATGGTTTGATCACTTTTATTTGGCATGCCAAAGGAAGTGATATAACAAACGATTCCCATTTCTTAAAAAATGAAGGTAGATGTTCTCCTTGTGGATAAGGTATATTAAATTGTTCTGTCGTAAACTGACTCAATAAGGCCTTTTTAAAATGGGATATTTTGGGTGCTTCACGCGCCTTCCATAGTTTAAGAATGAGATTACGTCCCGTTAATATGATTGTATTTATAAGACTATAATTTTTAGATATACCCTGGAATTTCACCAAGAAAAAAATCTCTATGGGATTCAATACATGATCCAAATGTGGGATTGCTTTCATCCAATAAGTTATCTTCTTCCAGTATTGAAAATTTTTGGGACAAGCTCAAAGGCAGTGAAATAAATCTGCATCTATTGCTGAACATCTAGAACAGAGGATGCTTGAGTTATACCATTTGGATAAGATTCCCGGGGGAAGATATCTCTGAAGCCCTATTTTGATCTGGGACTCTCTCCACAAAGTTGGAACCCAACTTTGTTGCACTAATTTGAAACTTCCGATAATAATCTGTTCATCTATATCCGGAAATTGAATAGACCATTTTGCTATCATGTCACTGACCTGTACGCTAGAAGATTTTTTAATTAAAAGTAAATATAATAAAGAGATTGCATACAGTCCTGATGCATAGTTATGTATCCTGGCCTGTAAATCACCTAATGACCAATTTTTTCCGTGACTTTTGAGTAGCTCTTGAAGATAATGTCTGACTTGAAGATACGCATAGAATTCGCGAGCACCTAAGTCAAAATTATTTGCTAATTCTGCAAAGGTTATTGGAAACCCTGTAGTTCCCAGGATCTGACTCATGGATTTCAGACCTTTTAATTCCCAATCCTTGAACACCTGATTTGACAGCCCAGGGCTAAAGTTGGGGTTACCACGAATAGGTAGATAATGTGATACATATGGCGAGCAATCCAGATCAGCACACAATTTCTGCCATGCCACTATGATATTTCTAAACATAGTTAGATAAAATATATTTGAGGGGAGTGAAGTCAACGGGCAATGAAGTAAAACCTTCAAATGAAAAGGCGCCACCAGCCGCGATTGCCAAATGAAAGAGGAAATTTGATATTTATCCGTTAACCAATCCAGCGCAAATCTAGCAATACTAGCTAGATTATAGACCTGGATATTGGGAAGCGCAAGACACGCTGCCAATTTGGTATTCATGAGTCGCTGACAAGCGATCCGCGGTTTGGACCCTTTCCACAGAAATCTAGAGCAGGCTCTATTATATATAGCAATATCCTTCTTGTGTAGGAACAACGGAATATTCTGCAAGATGTACAAAAATTTAGGAAAAATAACTGTCTTAATCAATACTACTCGAGCAGATAGAGATATGGGTAACGAAATCCAATCCCCTAGCTTTTTACAGCATTGCTCCAGGCAGTACACATAGTTTGCGTTATACCACTCAGATGGATTTCTCAATAGTCGTAGGCCTAAATAAGAAATTTGTGAGACTTCCAAAAACGGGTGCTCAATGGTAAGTGTAGGTTTTTTATACAACCACATTAGTTCTGATTTCGTGGTATTAACCTTATACCCTGAGACCTCACCAAAGTCTTGAATAATATCTTGCAAAATTGGTAATGTGGTCTGAAGATTAGATAAAAATAGGAGCAGGTCATCAGCGTATAGAAGCAGGACTAATTTCTCGCCTGCCAATGGGATGCCAGCCAACTCCTGGCGCAATAATATAGCCAGGGGCTCCAAACTGATGTTAAATAACAGGGGGGAGAGTGGGCAGCCCTGTCTGGTTCCTCTACACAAGGTAAGTCGTTGAGATATAACATTATTAACCACAACTGCCGATGTAGGGGCACTATAGATTAATCTGATATAATTGTTAAAAAACCCTGACAGACCGAATTGGTCTAGGGAGAAGAACAAATGATCCCAGCTGACCCGATCGAAGGCCTGCTCCGCGTCAACGGTTAAGATAGCTTTATCTACAGTCTTGTGGGAGCTAGAAGTCGTATATCTGTTCCAATAAGACTCAATAAGTACTAGCAGTTTCCTCATATTTCTCACAGGGTTCCGACCTGGCATAAATCCCGATTGGTTCCCGTGAATTAGGTCTCCGATACATGGTTTCAAACGGTTGGCTAAAATAGCCGCTAAAAGCTTATAGTCGGTATTGAGGACTGATATCGGTCTGTAGGAACTGGGTAACTCAGGATCCTTACCCATTTTGAGAATTAGTGAGATATTTGCTGCCGCAAAGTACGGAGAGCATCTAGTATTTTCTGAAAAATAAAAATTATACAGTTTATTCAATATCGGTGACACCTGCGTTTGTAAAATTCTATAAAATTCAATCGGAAATGCATCCGGCCCAGCTGCTTTGTTTGGACTAGCATGTTTGATTGCTAATACAATCTCCTCTTCATTGATGGGAGCATTAATAGAATCCCTAGCTTCCAATGATAGTTTTGGAACCTTAATCCTTTCCCAAAATTCTCTTTTCTTTACTAAATTTGGCGACTCTGGCTTATACAGATCTTGGAAGAATTCAAAAAATACTCTTTCGATGTCAGGATGACTGGTATACCTAGTTGCACCTTGTTTAATGGCAGAGATTGCATGTCTCTGAGAGGATTTAGCTAGTCTAGCTAAAAACTTAGCTGATCTCCCTGTATGTCCTCCATATATAGCTTTTAATCTAAGGTCTTCTTGGGCACTATTTTGCTTAATGTGTATATCTCGCAGTGCCTTCTCCCTCGCATATATCTCCCAACAATGTTTAGAGGGGTTGTTAATATATGCTCTATAGGCATTTTTCACTTGGTTAGCAAGCTGACTACATTTCTTCTTCCAGTGTGCCATATAGGATTTTATCTCCCCTCGTAGAACGGCCTTAGAGGCCTCCCAAAACACCTCAATTTTATCTAAATAGTTTTCGTTATTCTTATAAAAATCAACCCACTTCAGTCGTAGCCAGTTTTGAAAACTAGTATTATTGCTTAAATATCTAGGAAAAAAAATATGATTGCTACCTGGATTCATTAAGACCGGTTTACATGTCAGTGAGATGACAGCGTGGTCAGAAATTATGATGTCCTCAATTTTAGGGACCCAGTTCCATCTGAGGAGAGAATCTGAAATAAGGAAGTAATCAATCCTGGAAACTGCTTGCTGGGCCTGTGACATACATGTGAATAGCCGAACATCTGGGTTCTGTACCCGCCATATATCAATCAGGCCTAGATGTGAGCAAAGCTTTTGAAAAATCCGAACTTTCCTACATCTAGTATTAAGCGACCTTGTTTTAAGATTATCCAGCGTGGAGTCTGCCAGTAAGTTAAAATCTCCCGCAATAATTAAGTTCTGCCCTATAAATCTATGTAGCTTCACTATTAAGGCAGCCCAGAAATTGTGATCGATTTGGTCAGGCCCGTAGATATTACATATTATATAGTGTATCTTATTAATCTCAATTTCCAGAATTAAAAGTCGACCATCGGGGTCTGCTTCAATGTTATCTATATGATATTCCAAATACTTATTCAACAAAATGGCCACCCCCCTCTTTCTAGAAAAAAACTGGGCGGCAACAACCTCCCCAACCCACTTAGATTTAAGTTTAGGAATTTCTGGGGGCTTCAGATGTAATTCCTGAAGCAAAACTATATCAGGATTAAATTTCCCCAGGTATTTTATTATAGATTTCCTTTTGATTGCGGAGGTTATGTCCCCCACGTTCCAGGACAATAAGTTAAATTTAGGGTCCATCAACTCTTATTGCCATCATCATGTGGGTGATGGGGGGAGGACAGACAGACCAGACGTGAGGGAGCGAAAAGGAGGGAGAAGAAAACAGGAGAAAGAAGGAAAAAAAAAAAAAAACAAGAAAAAAAAAGTCACATAAAGGCACCAAAAACAAATACAAAATCCCTTGGCTAGGGATACATCTTTTCCACTTGTGCAAAAACCAACCACCATTTCTGGCGTTCCTAATTTATGGTACCCCCGCATCTCTACAAAAAGTCTCAGCTTCCATAACATTATATAGTGTGTGGGAAATACCCTCTCTCATTACAACTAGCTTTGCGGGGTAAATCAATTTGATGTTGTATTTTTCCTTCTGTAATCTGCCATAGAAAAAAGACATGTCTCCTTTTGGACAAGGTTTCTGATGAGAAGTCTTGAAAAATTAGTAACTTGTGATAACCTAGTACAAAAGGATTACATTTTCTGTAATACTTAAGATATAACATCTTATCTTGAAAATGAATCACCGGCCTTGGTCTATTACCCTCGTTAAGTTCTCTGCGATACCCTATCCTATGGACCCTCTCTATCTGAAAGGGAGTAGCAGGAGCTGGAATCTGCAAAGCCTGAGGTAATGTTGTTGACACAAAGGCCATCAAATCTTGAAATTCTGGTGATTCAGGAAGGCCTATCACTTTCAAATTGTTACGTCTTGAACGATCCTCAAGGCCTTCAATCTTAGCTTGTAATGTTGCGATCGTTTTGCTATGCGTGTCTATAATAGGATCCTGTATATTAAGCCTATCTTCTAGATCAGAGATTCTGTTTTCAGCTTCATCCAATCTTGTGGAAAACTGTCTGACTTCCACTGTAAGATTTGATATCTCATTCCTAATTTCAAATTTAATCAAATCAAATTGAGGGTTTCGGGATTTTAGCAACCTCGGCTGCGAATTCTGCCATATTACTACCCATTGGATTAGATTTCTAGAGGTGTATCAATGGAGTTCAGCGTCCTGCTACTCCCCTTCTTGTCCTTTGGCTTAGGGGGCATATTGGAGGGTGAGCTCTTTTGGAGCATATATCTGTCCATGAACCTCTTATTGGGTACAAAAACCGTTTACGCAACACAAAAAAAAAAAAAAAGGCGTTCTAAATTAAACCTAAGCTCTAAAAAGATTCAAACCTAGTGTGCTATCTAGTCTGAGACTTCTGGAGATTACAGCTCTACTCCTGTCCCGGCTTCCAGATTTGCAGGTCTACCACCTTAGTTTAAATAGGATATTTGTTATGGTGCGTAAGCTACTGTTGTTTGTATTAGTTTAATTTCTGCCTGTCACACAGGAAAAAAAAAATTTAACTGAGAAACAAAGAAAAAAAAAAATCTCCAGTGGCGGGTGCAGAGATGTTTGCAGATAAAAAAGATATTTGGTCAGTGGCAACAGTGGCACTGTACTGTTATTATATTGATAAGTGAAGACCAACACATAGGGCCACAGTTCAGTGTTTTAGAATAGATAAATATATGGCTATTAAGCACACAAATACTAGAGATGCCCAGTGTAAGTTGCAGGCTACCCTAATCTGCTGTTCTCCCCTCCAGACCACACCAAAGCTCTTTGTAGTTCTATTTTATTCTGGAGAATAAACTAATGCAGAAGGCTGTGGCTTTTGGGCCACAAGTTGGCCATTACTGATATAGATAGTGCCCTTCCCCTTGGGATAGCGCAGATTGCTGACAGTCAGGAGACAAGATGTACTATTGAATAATACTTTTACCAGCAATTTAATTACCAGAGCTAGAAAACTGTCCCTGTAGTTGCTTCTTGGGAGGATTTGATTCAGGATATAACATAATTTATGTAAGAATTTACCTGATAAATTAATTTCTTTCATATTGGCAAGAGTCCATAAGCTAGTGATGTATGGGATATACATTCCTACCAGGAGAGGCAAAGTTTCCCAAACCTCAAAATGCCTATAAATACAGCCCCCACCACCCCCACAATTCAGTTTAACGAATAGCCAAGAAGTGGGGTGATAAAAAAGGAGCGAAAGCATCAACAAGGAATTGGAATAATTGTGCTTTATACAAAAAAATCATAACAACCATAAAAAGGGTGGGCCTCATGGACTCTTGCCAATATGAAAGAAATGAATTTATCAGGTAAATTCTTACATAAATTATGTTTTCTTTCATGTAATTGGCAAGAGTCCATGAGCTAGTGACGTATGGGATAGCAAATACCCAAGATGTGGAACTCCACGCAAGAGTCACTAGAGAGGGAGGGATAAAAAATAAAGACAGACAATTCCGCTGAAAAATGAATCCACAACCCAAAACAAAAGTTTTAATCTTTAAAAATAAAAAAACTGAAATTATAAGCAGAAGAATCAAACTGAAACAGCTGCCTGAAGTACTTTTCTACCAAAAACTGCTTCTGAAGAAGAGAAAACGTCAAAATGGTAGAATTTAGTAAAAGTATGCAAAGAAGACCAAGTTGCTGCTTTACAAATCTGATCAACAGAAGCTTCATTCTTAAAAGCCCAGGAAGTAGAAACTGACCTAGTAGAATGAGCCGTAATCCTCTGAGGCGGGGATTTACCCAACTCCAAATAAGCATGATGAATCAAAAGCTTTAACCAAGATGCCAAAGAAATGGCAGAAGCCTTCTGACCTTTCCTAGAACCAGAAAAAAAACAAATAGACTAGAAGTCTTTCTGAAATCTTTAGTAGCTTCAACATAAGATTTCAAAGCTCTTACCACATCCAAAGAATGTAAAGATCTCTCTAGAGAATTCTTAGGATTAGGACATAACGAAGGAACAACAATTTCTCTACTAATGTTGTTGGAATTCACAACTTTAGGTAAAAATGTAAATGAAGTCCGCAAAACCGCCTTATCCTGATGAAAAATCAGAAAAGGAGACTCACAAGAAAGAGCAGATAATTCAGAAACTCTTCTAGCAGAAGAGATGGCCAAAAGGAACAATACTTTCCAAGAAAGTAATTGAATGTCCAGAGAATGCATAGGCTCAAACGGAGGAGCCTGTAAAGCCCTCAAAACCAAATTAAGACTCCAAGGAGGAGAGATTGACTTAATGACAGGCTTGATACGAACCAAAGCCTGTACAAAACAATGAATATCAGGAAGATTAGCAATTTTTCTGTGGAACAGAACAGAAAGAGCAGAGATTTGTCCCTTCAAGGAACTTGCAGACAAACCCTTATCCAAACCATCCTGAAGAAACTGTAAAATTCTAGGAATTCTAAAAGAATGCCAAGAGAATTTATGAGAAGAACACCATGAAATGTAAGTCTTCCAAACTCGGTAATAAATCTTTCTAGACACAGATTTGCGAGACTGCAACATAGTATTAATCACTGAGTCAGAGAAACCTCTATGACTAAGCAGGAAGCGTTCAATCTCCATACCTTCAAATTTAATGATTTGTCATATCAGCTGTCCCTTTAAGAGGAAGAACTGTAGCTACTTAGGAATCTATTTAAGGAGGGACTTAAACCTAAAGCAATTGCTTGATTATTGCAAGTGTGTGGTATCAGACAGTTGTTTGTTTATTGCTCTTGATACCTACCTCCTAAACTCATTACAATCAATTGATCCTTCTACAAGTGGATTTACAAACATATGCATAAATAACTTGTTACTTCATATTATCATCCTATTGTGCATATCAACTAAATATCTACATCCTAATTTGTATCAGTTCACAAACAGTGCCGTGGTTAACTTAGCCGTTACTAAACAGCTGATCTGCTCTCTTCACGCTGACGTCATCTCCTACCCGACTCAGCGTGGAACACACAGGACGCCACCGATCACAGCGTGTATGGTAGGAAGCCGCAGCTCCTCACTTGGACAAACCGGAGGAAACGGAACAACTTTAAATACAAGCCGCTCCCGTAATACTAACCGCAAGTATAACTCCAATTGCTTACCATCCAAGAACTGTGTTTGCTACAGACATGCATGTTAACTCAGGCTGCTTTATATCCTAAACGCTACTACTTACTTTTTGCTCTGCAATCATAATCTGAACTGTTTGTTTATCTACCGCATGTCACTGTTACATACGCTTATATCAACTGCTTTGTCTGTTAACCTATAAGACTCTGATATTCCTCTTTTCAAATTGTTGAATACAAACTAACCTGAACAGCTACATCATAGTGTTAAAAGACTTTCAATCTACTCTAATTCAAGGGTGACACTAAGCACAGGTTTATTATTGAATTTATTATTAATCAGGAGAAACCACTTTTCATTCATTAAATATAAAAGGGTATCCATGTAAATATCACTTGTTTACTTGAGACACCTCTCTCTTCTAAACATATCTATCAACTACTGCTACTCCTATTTGGTATCAGTCTCATAGTCCATTGAGAACTGATTATATAGGAATATCTACATATCTAATACTTGCCTACAAAGAGTATTAGGGTCATTGCAGAATAATCAAGCCTTATAAAATAAAATCCAAATGGATCCCACACAAATGGCCAACGAAATAAGCACCCTCAATCAGAAAGTTGATATGCTAGCACAAGGCCTAAATGAACTACAAACTGAGAATAATACCCTAAAGCGCCTAATGAATGATTATTTCACACAGAAATCTACAGAACATCCAGAACCACAAATTAACCCTCCACATCCTTTTTCAGGGGTTCGTTCAAGATACCGTGAGTTCAGGAATTCTTGTTTATTGTTATATAATATGAAACCCAAAACATATTGTACAGAGCGAATCAAAGTCTGTACGACTATTTCATATCTGAGTGGGGAGCCCAGAGCTTGGGCCGACCGCTTTTTCGAATCAGGAGATCCAATACTTGACTCCTTAGAGAATTTCTTTGCTGCCATGTCAACCCTCTATGAGGATACCAATAAGCAAAACACTGCTGAACAAAATTTAAGGTCCCTGAAACAGGGCAAGAGAGCAGTAGAAGACTATATAGCCGAATTCCAGTTGTGGGCAACAGACTCACAATGGAATGTAATCAGCTTGAAAAACCAATTTAGGCTGGGTCTATCGGAACATTTGAAAGATGAACTCTCCCATATAGAACTTCCAGATACTCTTGAAGCTTTGATAAAAGTATGTATATTAATGGACTGCCGTTATCGAGAAAGGAAATTGGAAAAACAACATCCTGACACTTATATGAAGAAACATTATCCTACACATTATGACAAACCCAGTACATCATCGGTAGCCATGGAGATTGGGACTCTCAAGGGGCCACTAACCCAAGAAGAGAAATCAAGACGTTGCTTATCCAATCTTTGCATGTACTGCGCTAGTAAGGACCATGCTGTATCAACCTGTCCCCTATTAAGTCGTCAAAAGAAGGGTAAGAGTTTTCATATAGATACCCATATGGCATCAAACAATAATAATCATTTGACAATATCTATGTCTTTACAGTGGGATCAACACCTCTACCAGAGCGAGGCTATTATTGACTCCGGAGCTTTCGGAATGTTCATAGACCAAAAAGTTGTTAATGTAAATAAAATCCCCTGTGTGTTGAAACATATACCATTCTATGTCAAGGTTATTGATGGTTCTAATTTTTTAAAAGGTCCAATAACACATCACACTATTCCTCTTCTCACCACTAGTAATACCGGTCATAAGGAATACATTACATATGATATCATTCCAGGTTCTATACATCCAATTATTCTAGGTTACCCATGGCTAAAGAAACACAACCCAAGAATTGACTGGTCACAAAACAAAATAAATTTTGAATCATCTTATTGTTCAACTACTTGTTTCCCCTATATAGAGATTAACCATACTGAGCCTGCTTTACCTCAAGAATATATAGAATTCTCTGACGTCTTCAACATGAAAGACGCTGAGAATTTACCCCCTCACAGACCTTATGACTGCCCTATTGACACAAAACCGGGTGCAGTCATTCCATTTGGTAGAATCTTCCCATTATCACAGAAAGAATTACAATTTTTGAGAGAATATTTAGACGATAATTTACGTAAGGGCTTCATATCACCTAGTACGTCTTCAGCAGCAGCTGGCATATTCTTTGTCACTAACAAAGATGGTACACGAAGACCCATAATTGACTACAGAGCTCTCAATTCCATAACTATTAAGAACAGATACCCTCTTCCGCTCATCCCCGAGCTTCTTGAAAGACTAACTGAAGCAAATATATTCACCAAACTAGACCTGAAGGGTGCCTATAACCTTATCAGGATGAAGAGTGGGGATGAATGGAAAACGGCCTTTAGAACCCGTTATGGGTTATTTCAGTATAATGTCATGCCCTTTGGTCTAACAAATGCTCCAGCCACATTCCAATATTTTATAAATGACATTTTTAAAGACCTTATGGATGTGTGCGTTGTCATTTATTTAGACGACATTCTTATCTACTCCCGTAATGTAACAGACCATATTAAACATGTAAGGTGGGTTCTTGCCAGATTGGGTGAACATCAACTGTATGCCAAGTTGGAGAAGTGTTGTTTCCACGTAAATACTATAAAATTTCTAGGCTACATAATCTTGCCTAATGGCATAAAAATGGATCCCGATAAAGTATCGGCCTTATTGAACTGGTCCAAACCCTCATCTGTAAAATCTTTACAAAGATTTTTAGGGTTTGCAAATTTTTATAGACGATTTATAAAAAATTTCTCCACAATTGTCAAACCTTTAACCAGGTTAACTGGTAAACAGAGATTTCTCTGGAATAAAGAAGCACAAGATGCTTTCCAACTACTAAAGGAGAAATTCTCCTCAGCCCCAATACTACAACTACCTCATCCGGATTATCAGTATACCCTGGAAGTTGATGCATCCAACACTGGAATTGGAGCTGTGTTTTCGCAACAAAGCTTAAATAATCCCACATTACATCCTGTAGCTTTCTACTCTAGAACACTCACAGGAGCTGAATAAAACTACTCTGTAGGAGACAAAGAATTGCTTGCAATCAAGTGTGCCCTCGAACATTGGAGGCATATTCTAGAGGGTACTCCAAAACCCTTCTATATATTCACTGACCACAAAAATCTGCAATACCTCAGAAACAATAAAACCTTGTCATCTAGACAAGTCCGTTGGGCATTATTCCTGGACCGTTTTGACTTCCTTATCACCTATCAACCTGGTTCCAAGAATGTAAAGGCAGATGACCTCTCCAGATCACTTGAAAACATCACTGAAGAACCTGAGAAGAAACACATTGCACCACCTCATAAAATTGTTGCTTCTGTTACAACTTTACTATCAGATATAGTAAAAGCACTACAGTCGGATAAGGAGATTCTTTAATTCTGTAAAAAGGACCATACGACCAAAACATACACATACCAGGGTATGACTTATGTACCACCATCACTTCGGGAAGAACTTATTAAACATTTCCATGACACTCCCTTATGTGGACACCCAGGTATCACGAAAACTAAAGAACTCCTCAACAGAACCTTCTGGTGGCCTCATTTACACCAAGATGTAGAAAAATTTGTGAGTAATTGTGAAACCTGTGCAAGAAACAAAAAAGACCACCACAAATCTTTTGGTCTCATGTGTTCCTTACCCATACCTGAAACTCCTTGGAGTATGATAGCCATGGATTTTATAGTGGACCTACCACCCTCTAATAACTACACTACCATTTTAGTGGTAATAGATCATCTTACCAAGCTAGCCCACTTCATTCCGCTGAAATCTCTACCAACTGCTATAACCACAGCTAAGGTTTTTATCTCACACATAGTCAAGCTTCATGGTTTACCTACATCTATTGTGTCCGACCGTGGAACACAAGTCACGTCAAACTTCTGGAAAGAATTATGTAGAATCTTACAGATCTCTTCACGACTCTCTACTGCGTTCCAACCCCAATCCAACAGTTTGACTGAACGTACCAACCAAACCCTGGAACAGTACCTCCGTTGTTATGTCTCCCATCTTCAAGACGATTGGGTAGATTGGTTACCACTCTCAGAATTTGCATATTACAAATCCATGAATACCTCTACCAAGATGTCACCTTTTTATGTTACATACGGTTTCCATCCAAAAACCCTTCCTGGGAGAGAGCTTGTGTCTACCAACCCAACAGTTTCTAACTACACTCACAACATAAAGATGACTCTAAATCTTTTAAAAAAGCATCTTGAGGAAGCAAAAAAAATATTACGATAGGAAAAGGTGCAAACCCCCTACTTTCAAAATTGGAGATCGAGTTTTACTCTCCACTAAAAATCTAAAGCTTACAGTACCCTGTAAAAAATTGGCAAATCAATACCTTGGACCATATCCAATTGTAAAGATTATCAATCCTAACGCTGTGGTGTTAAAACTTCCACCCACTCTTAGAGTACATCCATCCTTCCATATATCTCTGCTGAAACCCTATCATGGAGTGGATAAAGGTCAAATTACAAATACTGATTCCTCTGCCCTGAATATACCAGATCAATCCGAGTATGAAATTGAACGAATCCTTGACTCTCGTCTGAGATGGAGAAGAGTGGAATACTTAGTCCACTGGAAGGGGTATGGACCCGAGGAAGACTCCTGGGTTCGATCAGATCTTCATGCTCCGCAACTACTGTTGGATTTCCATGCTAAATATCCTAACAAACCGGGTGCGAAATGACGGTGTGGGGCATCCTGACTGGGGGATCTGTCATATCAGCTGTCCCTTTAAGAGGAAGAACTGTAGCTACTTAGGAATCTATTTAAGGAGGGACTTAAACCTAAAGCAATTGCTTGATTATTGCAAGTGTGTGGTATCAGACAGTTGTTTGTTTATTGCTCTTGATACCTACCTCCTAAACTCATTACAATCAATTGATCCTTCTACAAGTGGATTTACAAACATATGCATAAATAACTTGTTACTTCATATTATCATCCTATTGTGCATATCAACTAAATATCTACATCCTAATTTGTATCAGTTCACAAACAGTGCCGTGGTTAACTTAGCCGTTACTAAACAGCTGATCTGCTCTCTTCACGCTGACGTCATCTCCTACCCGACTCAGCGTGGAACACACAGGACGCCACCGATCACAGCGTGTATGGTAGGAAGCCGCAGCTCCTCACTTGGACAAACCGGAGGAAACGGAACAACTTTAAATACAAGCCGCTCCCGTAATACTAACCGCAAGTATAACTCCAATTGCTTACCATCCAAGAACTGTGTTTGCTACAGACATGCATGTTAACTCAGGCTGCTTTATATCCTAAACGCTACTACTTACTTTTTGCTCTGCAATCATAATCTGAACTGTTTGTTTATCTACCGCATGTCACTGTTACATACGCTTATATCAACTGCTTTGTCTGTTAACCTATAAGACTCTGATATTCCTCTTTTCAAATTGTTGAATACAAACTAAACTGAACAGCTACATCATAGTGTTAAAAGACTTTCAATCTACTCTAATTCAAGGGTGACACTAAGCACAGGTTTATTATTGAATTTATTATTAATCAGGAGAAACCACTTTTCATTCATTAAATATAAAAGGGTATCCATGTAAATATCACTTGTTTACTTGAGACACCTCTCTCTTCTAAACATATCTATCAACTACTGCTACTCCTATTTGGTATCAGTCTCATAGTCCATTGAGAACTGATTATATAGGAATATCTACATATCTAATACTTGCCTACAAAGAGTATTAGGGTCATTGCATGATTTGAGATCCTGATGGAAAAATGGGCCTTGAGATAGAAGGTCTGGCCTTAAAGGAAGTGGCCAAGGTTGGCAACTGGACATCCAAACAAGATCCGCATACCAAAACCTGTGTGGCCATGCTGGAGCCACCAGCAGTACAAATGAACGCTCCATTATAATTTTGGAAATCACTCTTGGAAGAAGAACTAGAGGCGGAAAGATATAAGCAGGTTGATAACTCCAAGGAAGTGACAACGCATCCACTGCTTCCGCCTGAGGATCCCTGGACCTGGACAGATACCTGGGAAGTTTCCTGTTTAGATGAGAAGCCATCAGATCTATGTCTGGAAGCCCCCACATCAGAACAATCTGAAAAAACACATCTGGGTGAAGAGACCACTCTCCCGGATGTAAAGTCTGGCGACTGAGATAATCCGCTTCCCAAATGTCTATACCTGGGATATGGACCGCAGAAATTAGACAGGAGCTGGATTCCACCCATGCAAGTATCCGAGATACTTCTTTCATAGCTTGAGGACTGTGAGTCCCACCTTGATGATTGACATACGCCATGGTTGTGACATTGTCTGTTTGAAAACAAATAAATGGTTCTCTCTTCAGAAGAGGCCAAAACTGAAGAGCTCTGAGAATCGCAAGAGTTTCAAAATATTGATTGCTAATCTCGCATCTTGAGATTTCCAAACCCCCGGCGCTGTCAGAGATCCCCAGACAGCTCCCCAACCTGAAAGACTTGCATCTGTCGTGATCACAGTCCAGGCTGGACGAACAAAAGAGGCCCCTTGAACTAAACAATGGTGATCTAACCACCAAGTCAGAGATAGTCGAACATTGGGATTTAGGGTATTAATTGTGATACCTTTGTATAATCCCTGCACCATTGGTTCAGCATACAAAGCTGAAGAGGTCTCATGTGAAAACGAGCAAAGGGGATCGCGTCCAATGCTGCAGTCATGAGACCTAAAACCTCCATGCACATAGCTACTGAAGGGAATGATTGAGACTGAAGGTTTCGACAAGCTGCAACCAATTTCAGACGTCTCTTGTCTGTTAGAGACAAAGTCATGGATACTGAATCTATTTGGAAACCTAAAAAGGTTACCCTTGTCTGAGGAATCAAAGAACTTTTTTGTAAATTGATCCTCCAACCATGTCTTTGAAGAAACAACACTAGTTGATTTGTGTGAGATTCTGCAGAATGTAAAGACTGAGCAAGTACCAAGATATCGTCCAAATAAGGAAACACCGCAATACCCCGCTCTCTGATTACAGAGAGTAGGGCACCGAGAACCTTTGAAAAGATCCTTGGAGCTGTTGCTAGGCCAAAAGGAAGAGCAACAAATTGGTAATGCTTGTCTAGAAAAGAGAATCTCAGGAACTGATAGTGATCTGGATGAATCGGAATATGAAGATATGCATCCTGTAAGTCTATTGTGGACATATAATGCCCTTGCTGAACAAAAGGCAGAATAGTCCTTATAGTCACCATCTTGAATGTTGGTATTCTTACATAACGATTCAAAATTTTTAGATCCAGAACTGGTCTGAAAGAATTCTCCTTCTTTGGAACAATGAACAGATTTGAATAAAACCCCAGACCCCGTTCATGAAAAGGAACTGGCACAATTACCCCAGATAACTCCAGGTCTGAAACACACTTCAGGAAAGCCTGAGCCTTTACTGGGTTCACTGGAATGCGTGAGAGAAACTTCTCACAGGCGGTCTTACTTTGAAACCTATTCGGTACCCTTGAGAAACAATGTTCTGAATCCAATGATTTTGGATTGAATTGATCCAAACATCCTTGTAAAATCTTAGTCTGCCCCCTACTAGCTGTGCTGGAATGAGGGCCGCACCTTCATGCAGACCTGGGGGCTGATTTTGATTTTTTAAATGGCTTGGATTTATTCCAGACTGGAGAAGGCTTCCAATTGGAAACTGTTGTCTTAGGGGAAGGATCAGGTTTTTGTTCCTTATTCTGACGAAAGAAACGAAAACGTTTAGCAGCCCTAAATTTACCCTTAGATTTTTTATCCTGAGGCAAAAAAGCTCCCTTCCCCCCAGTGACAGTTGAAATAATAGAATCCAACTGAGAACCAAATAATTTATTACCTTGGAAAGAAAGAGATAGCAATGTTGATTTAGAAGTCATATCAGCATTCCAAGATTTAAGCCATAAAGCTCTTCTAGCTAAAATAGCTAAAGACATATATCTGACATTGATTCTAATGATATCAAAAATGGCATCACAAATGAAATTATTAACATGTTGAATTAGCTTAACAATGCTATGCACATTATGATCTGGTACTTGTTGCGCTAAAGATTCCAACCAAAAAGTTGAAGCAGCAGCAAAATCAGCCAAAGAAATAGCAGGCCTAAGAAGATGACCTGAACATAAATAAGCCTTCCTTAGATAAGATTCAAGCTTCCTATCTAAAGGATCTTTAAAAGAAGTACTATCTGCCATAGGAATAGTAGTACGCTTTGCAAGAGTAGAGATGGCCCCATCAACTTTGGGGATTTTTTCCCAAAACTTCAATCTATCAGTCGGCAAAGGATACAGTTTCCTAAACCTTGAAGAAGGAGTAAATGAAGTACCCAGACTATTCCATTCCCTAGAAATTACATCTGAAATAGCATCAGGAACTGGAAAAACCTCTGGAATAACTACATGAGGTTTAAAAACCGAATGTAAACGTTTACTGGTTTTAATATCAAGAGGACTAGTTTCCTCCATATCTAATGCAATCAACACCTCCTTTAATAAGCAATGAATATACTCCCCTGGAGAAAATTCCATTTTAAATCTAATAAACATAATCTATTCCTTTTCTACAGAGCAAAGAACAAGCCCTCTATAGACACTGTATCTTTATACAGTATTGTCACTCTGTGTATTACATGACTTTATTCCCTACAGACAACCTATGAATATGTATATTCCTTTATACAGTATTGTCACTCTGTGTATTTACATGACTTTATTCTCTACAGACAACCTATGGATATTTATATGTCTTTATACAGTATTGTCACTCTGTGTATTACATGACTTTATTCCCTACAGACAACCTATGGATATTTATGTCTTTATACAGTATTGTGCCACCTCTAGCTGCTACAGTGTATCAGTCGGTAGCATATCTGTGTATTACATCATTTTATTCCCTATACAGTATTGTGCCACCTCTAGCTGCTACAGTGTATCAGTAAGCAGCATATCTGTGTATTACATGATTTTATTCCCTATACAGTATTGTGCCACCTCTAGCTGCTAATATTGCCCCTTTAGCGCACTCCCCTCCCTTATATAAATAATAATGTCCCTTTAGCTCACTCCCCTCTCTTATATAAATAATAATGTCCCTTTAGCTCACTCCCCTCCCTTATATAAATGATAATGTCCCTTTAGCTCACTCCCCTCCCTTATATAAATAATAATGTCCCTTTAGCGCACACTCCCCTCCCTTATATAAATGATAATGTCCCTTTAGCTCACTTCCATCCCTTATATAAATAATAATGTCCCTTTAGCTCACTCCCCTCCCTTATATAAATAATATTGTCCCTTTAGCTCACTCCCCTCCCTTATATAAATAATAATGTCCCTTTAGCGCACTCCCCTACCTTATATAAATGATAATGTCCCTTTAGCACACTCCCCTCCCTTATATAAATAATAATGTCCCTTTAGCGCACTCCCCTCCCTTATATAAATTATAATGACCCTTTAGCTCACTCCCCTCCCTTATATAAATGATAATGTCCCTTTAGCGCACTCCCCTCCCTTATATAAATAATAATGTTCCTTTAGCTCCCTCCCCTCCCTTATATAAATAATAATGTCCCTTTAGATCACTCCCCTCCCTTATATAAATGATAATGTCCCTTTAGCTCACTCCCCTCCCTTATATAAATAATAATGTCCCTTTAGTGCACTCCCCTCCCTTATATAAATGATAATGTCCCTTTAGCGCACTCCCCTCCCTTATATAAATGATAATGTCCCTTTAGCGCACTCCCCTCCCTTATATAAATGATAATGTCCCTTTAGCGCACTCCCCTCCCTTATATAAATGATAATGTCCCTTTAGCTCACTCCCTTCCCTTATATAAATAATGTCCCTTTAGCGCACTCCCCTCCCTTATATAAATGATTATGTCCCTTTAGCGCACTCCCCTCCCTTATATAAATAATAATGTCCCTCTTGCTCACTCTCCTTCCTTATATAAATAATGTCCCTTTAGCTCACTCCTCTCCCTTATATAAATGATAATGTCCCTTTAGATCACTCCCCTCCCTTATATAAATGATAATGTCCCTTTAGCTCACTCCCCTCCCTTATATAAATGATAATGTCCCTTTAGTGCACTCCCCTCCCTTATATAAATAATGTCCCTTTAGCGCACTCCCCTCCCTTATATAAATGATAATGTCCCTTTAGCACACTCCCCTCCCTTATATAAATAATAATGTCCCTTTAGCGCACTCCCCTCCCTTATATAAATTATAATGACCCTTTAGCTCACTCCCCTCCCTTATATAAATGATAATGTCCCTTTAGCGCACTCCCCTCCCTTATATAAATAATAATGTTCCTTTAGCTCACTCCCCTCCCTTATATAAATAATAATGTCCCTTTAGATCACTCCCCTCCCTTATATAAATGATAATGTCCCTTTAGCTCACTCCCCTCCCTTATATAAATAATAATGTCCCTTTAGTGCACTCCCCTCCCTTATATAAATGATAATGTCCCTTTAGCGCACTCCCCTCCCTTATATAAATGATAATGTCCCTTTAGCGCACTCCCCTCCCTTATATAAATGATAATGTCCCTTTAGCGCACTCCCCTCCCTTATATAAATGATAATGTCCCTTTAGCTCACTCCCTTCCCTTATATAAATAATGTCCCTTTAGCGCACTCCCCTCCCTTATATAAATGATTATGTCCCTTTAGCGCACTCCCCTCCCTTATATAAATAATAATGTCCCTCTTGCTCACTCTCCTTCCTTATATAAATAATGTCCCTTTAGCTCACTCCTCTCCCTTATATAAATGATAATGTCCCTTTAGATCACTCCCCTCCCTTATATAAATGATAATGTCCCTTTAGCTCACTCCCCTCCCTTATATAAATTATAATGTCCCTTTAGCGCACTCCCCTCCCTTATATAAATTATAATGTCCCTTTAGCGCACTCCCCTCCCTTATATAAATGATAATGTCCCTTTAGCGCACTCCCCTCCCTTATATAAATGATAATGTCCCTTTAGCTCACTCCCCTCCCTTATATAAATGATAATGTTCCTTTAGTGCACTCCCCTCCCTTATATAAATAATGTCCCTTTAGCGCACCCCCCTCCCTTATATAAATTATAATGTCCCTTTAGCGCACTCCCCTCCCTTATATAAATGATATAATGTCCCTTTAGCGCACTCCCCTCCCTTATATAAATGATATAATGTCCCTTTAGCGCACTCCCCTCCCTTATATAAATGATAATGTCCCTTTAGCGCACTCCCCTCCCTTATATAAATGATAATGTCCCTTTAGCTCACTCCCTTCCCTTATATAAATAATGTCCCTTTAGCGCACTCCCCTCCCTTATATAAATTATAATGTCCCTTTAGCGCACTCCCCTCCCTTATATAAATAATATTGTCCCTTTAGCTCACTCCCCTCCCTTATATAAATAATAATGTCCCTTTAGCGCACTCCCCTACCTTATATAAATGATAATGTCCCTTTAGCACACTCCCCTCCCTTATATAAATAATAATGTCCCTTTAGCGCACTCCCCTCCCTTATATAAATTATAATGACCCTTTAGCTCACTCCCCTCCCTTATATAAATGATAATGTCCCTTTAGCGCACTCCCCTCCCTTATATAAATAATAATGTTCCTTTAGCTCCCTCCCCTCCCTTATATAAATAATAATGTCCCTTTAGATCACTCCCCTCCCTTATATAAATGATAATGTCCCTTTAGCTCACTCCCCTCCCTTATATAAATAATAATGTCCCTTTAGTGCACTCCCCTCCCTTATATAAATGATAATGTCCCTTTAGCGCACTCCCCTCCCTTATATAAATGATAATGTCCCTTTAGCGCACTCCCCTCCCTTATATAAATGATAATGTCCCTTTAGCGCACTCCCCTCCCTTATATAAATGATAATGTCCCTTTAGCTCACTCCCTTCCCTTATATAAATAATGTCCCTTTAGCGCACTCCCCTCCCTTATATAAATGATTATGTCCCTTTAGCGCACTCCCCTCCCTTATATAAATAATAATGTCCCTCTTGCTCACTCTCCTTCCTTATATAAATAATGTCCCTTTAGCTCACTCCTCTCCCTTATATAAATGATAATGTCCCTTTAGATCACTCCCCTCCCTTATATAAATGATAATGTCCCTTTAGCTCACTCCCCTCCCTTATATAAATGATAATGTCCCTTTAGTGCACTCCCCTCCCTTATATAAATAATGTCCCTTTAGCGCACTCCCCTCCCTTATATAAATGATAATGTCCCTTTAGCACACTCCCCTCCCTTATATAAATAATAATGTCCCTTTAGCGCACTCCCCTCCCTTATATAAATTATAATGACCCTTTAGCTCACTCCCCTCCCTTATATAAATGATAATGTCCCTTTAGCGCACTCCCCTCCCTTATATAAATAATAATGTTCCTTTAGCTCCCTCCCCTCCCTTATATAAATAATAATGTCCCTTTAGATCACTCCCCTCCCTTATATAAATGATAATGTCCCTTTAGCTCACTCCCCTCCCTTATATAAATAATAATGTCCCTTTAGTGCACTCCCCTCCCTTATATAAATGATAATGTCCCTTTAGCGCACTCCCCTCCCTTATATAAATGATAATGTCCCTTTAGCGCACTCCCCTCCCTTATATAAATGATAATGTCCCTTTAGCGCACTCCCCTCCCTTATATAAATGATAATGTCCCTTTAGCTCACTCCCTTCCCTTATATAAATAATGTCCCTTTAGCGCACTCCCCTCCCTTATATAAATGATTATGTCCCTTTAGCGCACTCCCCTCCCTTATATAAATAATAATGTCCCTCTTGCTCACTCTCCTTCCTTATATAAATAATGTCCCTTTAGCTCACTCCTCTCCCTTATATAAATGATAATGTCCCTTTAGATCACTCCCCTCCCTTATATAAATGATAATGTCCCTTTAGCTCACTCCCCTCCCTTATATAAATTATAATGTCCCTTTAGCGCACTCCCCTCCCTTATATAAATTATAATGTCCCTTTAGCGCACTCCCCTCCCTTATATAAATGATAATGTCCCTTTAGCGCACTCCCCTCCCTTATATAAATGATAATGTCCCTTTAGCTCACTCCCCTCCCTTATATAAATGATAATGTTCCTTTAGTGCACTCCCCTCCCTTATATAAATAATGTCCCTTTAGCGCACCCCCCTCCCTTATATAAATTATAATGTCCCTTTAGCGCACTCCCCTCCCTTATATAAATGATATAATGTCCCTTTAGCGCACTCCCCTCCCTTATATAAATGATATAATGTCCCTTTAGCGCACTCCCCTCCCTTATATAAATGATAATGTCCCTTTAGCGCACTCCCCTCCCTTATATAAATGATAATGTCCCTTTAGCTCACTCCCTTCCCTTATATAAATAATGTCCCTTTAGCGCACTCCCCTCCCTTATATAAATTATAATGTCCCTTTAGCGCACTCCCCTCCCTTATATAAATGATAATGTCCCTTTAGCGCTCTCCCTTCCCTTATATAAATGATAATGTCCCTTTAGCGCACTCCCCTCCCTTATATAAATGATAATGTCCCTTTAGCGCACTCCCCTCCCTTATATAAATGATAATTTCCCTTTAGCTCACTTCCCTCCCTTATATAAATGACAATGTTCCTTTAGCTCAATCCCCTCCCTTATAGAAATAACAATGTCCCTCTTGCTCACTCTCATCCCTTATAGAAATAACAACAATGTCCCTTTAGCTCACTCCCCTCCCTTATATAAATATTAACAGAGACAAAGAGACGTGTTGACCGTAAAAAAGATGGCGTTTGTAAAGTTCAGGATGACGCTACTGTTTCAACCAATGAAAGTAAAGCGAGTCAGCGATCCATCAACGCAAGCTACTGAGCAGAACGGAAATGTCGTCAGTGATATCAGGTGATCAAAGGTCGGATGGGCTCCATTTTAGAAGAGGGCAAAGCTATAAACGACTAAAACTACAACTGCAAATTGCAGCTGACAGACGGAGCTCGGTACGTGTAGCAGCCTCGGAGACTTCACGTTTGCGGTACCATCGTTAGTGTTAGAGTTTGCTGACGTTAGTGATACACAGCAAACCGCCTTCGACTGCCCGATCCAAAGATGGCGGTAGCTGTGTGTCTCAGATAGGAGTGTCGTGGCAGGAAGCGGAAGTAGCTGAGCTCGCTCTTTCCGGTTACTGACGTGTGTGTGTGCGGCGGCCCGGACGGTGACGTGTCGGGAGCTTCTTCACCTCAGCGAGCGGCGGCTGCGAGTCATTCACAGAAGAGAGAGCGGCGAGAGCGAGACATCCGGCCCCGAGCTCCCAGCACCTGCACCGCCGCCCCCCCGACACCATTCTCACAGACTGCCACCACCATGGGAAGTGAGTATCTGCGGGACCGGGCACATAGAGGCAACTTACCCCGGGCTGAGGGGGTCACGTATAAGAGATAGCAGTGATCACCTCTGTATAATTATTTTACACAATTACAGTTTTAGTTAAAATCCTAATTATTCCGAGACTGACAGCACAAGCGTGTTTATGTGCAACTGCCCCCTGGAGAAAATTCCATTTTAAATCAAATAAATATAATCTATTCCTTTTCTACAGAGCAAAGAACAAGCCATCTATATACACTGTATCTTTATACAGTATTGTCACTCTGTGTGTATTACATGACTTTATTCCCTACAGACAACCTATGTATATGTCTTTATACAGTATTGTCACTCTGTGTATTACATGACTTTATTCCCTACAGACAACCTATGGATATTTATATGTCTTTATACAGTATTGTGCCACCTCTAGCTGCTACAGTGTATCAGTCAGCAGCATATCTGTGTATTGCATGATTTTATTCCATATACAGTATTGTGCCACCTCTAGCTGCTACAGTGTATCAGTCAGCAGCATTTCTGTGTATTACATGATTTTATTCCATATACAGTATTGTGCCACCTCTAGCTGCTACAGTGTATCAGTCAGCAGCATATCTGTGTATTACATGATTTTATTCCTTATACAGTATTGTGCCACTTATAAGTACTACATTGTTGCAGTCAGCAGCATATCTGTGTATTACATGATTTTATTCCTTGCAGACCATATGTATTTGTTTTGTAATAAGCCACCTAAGGTCACACATTACACCCACTCACCATGGAAGCAGCACATACTGTATATGTCAGTATACACATACTTGTGTCTGGTCCCTCCATATTGTGACTTCACATTTGTTTGTATAGTTACAATACAAAACAGATGGCACTTACATTTACACCATAAAGTAAGGATTTGTGTTAATGGATGAGGCTACAAAGTCCACATTGTATATAATATTTTCTGCTTACCCTTTTTTGTTGTATACAACAGAGCAGAAGCACAGCAACTTTTATAAAAAAAAAAATGCCAATTTGCTACAGAGACTATGGGAATCAACACTTTCTTGTCAGTATGTGTTTATTTGTAGGGCTTAGAACATTAATGGGAGATGATACACAACATTTTTAACTGTACCGGCTTAATCTTACAAAATGTTTGCTGTCTTGATTAAAACCAACTTTTTATGTGAGGTGTACCTAACAGCCAATGAGCACTGGACTTCCAGAAACCATGCACTTCCTCTTGGTGTGACATTCAATTTAAACAAATATTTCATAACTCTTTTCACTCAATTTTTAAACTTTAAATTTAATTTCAGCTGTCTGAACAGATCCAAGGGGCAAAACACACGTGGGAGTAAACTGAACAAATCACACTAGTTGAACATTTGTTAAACATTGTTTTCTACCTTTGGTGTTTACTAATAATATCATAAGTATTGTCATGCACTGTTACAGGTGTATTAAAGGGACATGATACCCAAATGTTTAAACACTTTAAAGTGATGCAGCATAGCTGTATAAAGCTGACAAGAAAATATCACCTGAACATCTCTATGTAAAAAACTAAGATATTTTACCTCACTTTCCTAAGTATTTACACCCACTATAAAGAGACCTTAAGCAGCCAATCAGGATGCTAGTCCCAGGACTTGCAAGAGTGTGTATCTGGCATGTGCAGGCGCAGACATGTTATTTTCCTATTCAGTCTAAGGAAGTTTACTTTCAAATCTCATGAGATAACTGTTCATGACATCAGCACTGCTGATGCTGTTTGGATATTGTTGTTGGGGTTTGGTGTTTATTTTTTTTGGGGGGGTTCCAACTTGCAGCTGGACAACAGCTGAAGTATAACTGTTGAGCTGAAAACAAATTGTATCTAAGCCTCTGCAGACTGTCCCCTTATTTTAGTCAATCAGTGCTGACTCATAACATTGTGCTCACTCCTGTGGAGTTATTTATCTAGATGACACATGAACCTAGCACCGTCTAGCTGTGAAACTGTCAGAATGCACTGAGATAAGAGACGGACTTGAACGGCTTAGAACTTAACATATGAGCCTACCTATGTTTCTTTCAACAAAGAATAAAAAGTAAACAAAGCACATTTGATAATAAAAGTGAATTGGAAAGCTGTTTAAAATTGCATGTCCTATCTGAATCATGAAAGATTAACTTTGACTAGACTGGCCCATTAAGTTTACCAGTGTTAATGACAAATAGTTTTATATATACGTATAAATAAGTTATATCTTGCACTATATTTTATCCTGTGCAGCAGTACTGTTTATACCTGCTAGGCAATGTAACTATATGCCTGAACTTGTTTTTGGCTAAGGTACAGGCAAGAGATGAGCACTGATATCTCGGTAGCACAAATTGCTTTATATAAAAAAAAAATGGGACTTATACACTTACAATGTCATAGTATTCCATTTATTAAATGAGAGCCGCATTTACATGACAAACTTTTTTTTTTACCTTAGAATGTTAAAGGGCCATGATACCCAAATGTTTACTTGAAAGGATGCAGCATAGCTGTAAAAAGCTGACTAGAAAATATCAGCTGAACATCTCTATGTAAAAAAGAAAGATATTTACCTCAAAAGTTCCTCAGTAGCCACATCCAATTGTAAAGGATTTCTAAGCAGCAAATCAGTATGTCTGTCCCGGGACAGCTAAGGGAGTGAGCTTCGTGAACACTCATCTTATTTCCCTATTTAGTTTAAGGAAGTTTACTATGAAATCTCAGGAGATCACAGTAAAAGAGTTCATGACCTCAACACTGTTGATGCTGATTGGCTGACGTTCATTTCTTCATTTTAAAAAAAAAATAAAAATTTTTTTACCTGCAGCTGGGCAGCAGCTGAGTAACTTTTTTACACAGCACTTACTCTGGTGAGCTGAGGAGATTGTTTGGTAAAATATCTTCCTTTTTTACATAGAGATGCTCAGGTGATATTTTCCTGTCAGCTTTTTACAGTTATACTGCATCAGTTTCAAGTGATTTAGCATACAAGTATTATGTCCCTTTAAGTAAAAATTAGTTTACCTTTAAGTTGAAATGAATACTGCAGGAGCATGATATATATATTTTTTCTTTACAAACAGAAAAACTGAGATACATCTTGAAATTCCCTCTTGTAAAACTCTCTCTCTCTGGGACACTGGATAAAAAAACACAATACAGCTACTGAGAAAATCCAGTAGTTAGGTTGTCTTAGAAACTATTTCACTCATGGTAAATTGCTGAAATACTGGGGCAGATGTTTTCACTCATTATATTCTGTACATGGACATTACTATTACAAGAGCGCTTTAGTTGTGTGAGATGAATAAAAAAGGATCTGAAATAAGTATTTCAGTCTAAAATCTCTGCTGTTACTTGTTGTGCCGTTATGCTAATCCATATTTCTTTTTTTTTTTTACAGTCAAATTTCTTGAAGTAATAAAACCCTTCTGTGCAATATTGCCAGAAATTCAAAAGCCAGAAAGAAAGGTATGTTGCACCAACTTAATACATCCGTAGAGATTTAGTATAAACTGTATGCACCTAGTGAGATATTTGTAAAATGGCAACTACAGTGACAACTGTACTAACCTTTTTAATGAGCAGATGGGATTAATTGTTTTTTTTTTTTCTCCAAAGATTCAATTCAAAGAAAAAGTATTATGGACTGCGATCACTCTGTTTATCTTTTTAGTATGTTGCCAGGTGAGTGTACTACATTCTAGTGCTTTTTATGTCACAATGTTAAAGGGACGTTAAACAAATCTTTTATATATGCATAGTCTATATCGCTATTAATTACTGCATAATAAAATATCTGCATACAAAACAAAAGGTCTTTTAAAAGACACGTAGTTTAAAATGACATGCTTTGTGCAACTCGGTGTTTAACACCATCCCACTCCTTGGGAAGCAGTAAGCTTTGCTGTACACAAACTGAACACAGCCAGTGATTGGTGGGTTGCACAAATGCCATTGACTAGCACACAGACTATGTCTGCCTTGGACTAGCAGTTCTAAGCTGCTTCAAAACATGAATTTATCTATGGTTTTAACCCCATTGCATTGTTTTCTAGTCCTGGTATGCATCGCTGGAAAGCTGGTTAATGACTTAACATACACACTTGAGCTCCTGCATTGATCAGCAGTTACTGTGTAGCACTTTGAGGAGTCATGTTGCTGAATACTGCAGTATGCAACTATGAACTCCAGGTTCTTTGACAGTTGTGCTACTAAAATCCCCAGATTGTGTAGTTAAACTTTTTATTGTACATTTTATATTTTGCTTACCCTTCCTCTAATAATGAACCGTTACATACAATAGAATTGCATAATAAAAAGACAAGGCTATAACACTTAATCTGAATTTCAAATAAGCAGCAGATTTTTTTTTTGTCATCAATTTTTCTCTCCCATTTTCCGGCCCCCTGTATCATGTGACAGACATCAGCCAATCGGAATACTATATGTATACCCTGTGAGCTTGTGCACATGCTCAGTATAATCTTGTTCACCAGAAAATGTGAATTTTAAAAAGACTGCAAAATGTGATAATGGCAGTAAATTGGAAAGTCTCTCAAAACTGCTGCTGTATCTGAATCGTAAGCGTTTATTTTCACTTGAGTGTCCCTTAAACATTTTATAGGGAATTATATTTGGTTCACGTTACCTTTTATGAACTTGATAGAGCACCGCACTGTAACGCAAGTTAAAAGGATAGGAAAATCAAAATTAAACTTGCATGATTCAGACAGCATGTCATTTTAAGACACCTTTTTTTTTTTTAATTCACTTCCATTTTCAAACGTGCTTCGTTTTCTTAGTATCCCTTGTTAAAAAATGAATACGCACATATCCTACACTAGTGGGAGCTAGCTGCCGATTGGTGCCTGCACACATTTGTCTCTTGTGATTGGCTAAATAGATATTTCCAGCTTCCTGTCAGTAGTGCAATGCTGTCTCTTCAGCAATGGATAACAAGAGAATGAAGAAAATGTGATAATAGAATTAAATTGGAAAGTTGTTTAAAATTGTATTTTCTATCTGAATCATAAAAGAGAATTTTGGGGTTTACTATCCCTTTAAAGTGAATGTCAAGTTTGATGAATCAGTGCCCGTTTTTTTAAAAACCCTATAAAAACAAGGGCACTTTCATTCATCAAACTTTACATTTCACTTGTTTTGTTAAAATACCTTTTAATCTTGAAAGCTGCTCCAGAGCTTCCCCCGCCTGTCGCAAGCCTCTTCATATGTCAAAAATGACGAATCTGTCTTCCACCAATCATGGTGTTGCCTCAGGCAATGATTCCCATGGGGGGGAAGCCGTGATTGGAGGATGCCCTAGTCGTTATTGCTGACGTATGAAGTGACGAGCGGCAGGAGGGGGAATCGCTGGAGCGACTTTCAAGGTTAAAAAGGTAATTGTATTAACAAAACAAGTGAAATGTAAAGTTTAATGAATGAAAGTGCCCCTGTTTTTAATAAAAAAATTTAATAACCGGGCACTGATTCATCAAACTTTACATTCACTTTAAGTGTCTTTTGGCTGCCATTTAGGTTTTTATAGGTCTGTCTAGTTCTGATCTGTGCTGTAAGAATTAGTTCATTAAAAACTTGCAAAACAAAAACACTGGGGAGGGGATTTCAAATCCTTAAAGGGACATGAAACCCCAAATTTTCTTTCATGATTAAGAGCATACGGTTTAATCCGCTTTTTAATTTACTTCTATTCTCATATTGGGTTAATTCTTTGTTGAAGGAGCAACAGAGCACTACTGGAAGCTAGCTGAAAACATCTGGTGAGCCAATGACAAGAGAAATATATGTTTAGCCACCAATCAGCACCTAGCTCCCAGTTATGCATTGCTGATGTTTTATTTATTTTTTTACCCCGAATACCAAGAAAAAGAAGCAAATTAGATAACAGGAGTGAACTGACAAGTTATTTAAAATGGTTTGCGCTATCTGAATCATGACAGAAAATATTTGGAGGTTTTATGTCCTTTTTAAGCTTCTGACATAGTGTGCAGATTTGATTTAATAATGCAAATTCTGATTTACTTAGTCTAAAGAGAATGCGTCTGCGTTGTGCCTCTGTGACATTCTACTTATGTTAACCTTATCCTGGCCATTCAGTGTGTGTGTATACAGTATCTCACAAAAGTCAGTACACCCCTCACATTTTTGTAAATATTTTATTATTTCTTTTTTATTTGACAACACTGAAGAAATGACACTTTGCTACAATGTAAAGTAGTGAGTGTACAGCCTGTATAACAGTGTAAAATTGCTGTCCCCTCAAAATAACTCAACACACAGCCATTAATGTCTAAACCATTGGCAACAAAAGTGAGTGGAAGTGGAAATGTCCAAATTGGGCCCAATTAGCCATTTTTCCCTGGTGTCATGTGACTCGTTAGTGTTACAAGGTCTCAGGTGTGAATGGGGAGCAGGTGTGAAATTTGGTGTTATCGCTCTCACACTCTCATACTGGTCACTGAAAGTTCAACATGGCACCTCCTGGCAAAGATCTGAGGATCTGAAAAAAAAGAATTGTTGCTCTATATAAAGATGGCCTAGGCTATAAGAAGATTTCCAAGTCCCTGAAACTGAGCTGCAGCATGGTGGGCAAGACCATACAGCGGTTTCACAGGACAGATTCCACTCAACAGGCCACGCCATGGTCGACCAAAGAAGTTGAGTGCACATGCTCAGCCTCATATCCAGAGGTTGTCTTTGCGAAATAGACGTATGAGTGCTGCCAGCATTGCTGCAGAGGTTGAAGGGGTGGGGGGTCAGCCTGTCAGTGCTCAGACCATACGCCACACACTGCATCAAATTGGTCTGCATGGCTGTCGTCCCAGAAGGAAGCCTCTTCTAAAGATGATGCACAAGAAAGCCTGCAAATAGTTTGCTAAGACAAGCAGATTAAGGACATGGATTACTGCAACCATGTCCTGAGACCAAGATAAACTTATTTGGTTCAGATGGTGTCAAGCGTGTGTGGCGGAATCTTACAAAGACTAGTGTGTCTTGCCTACAGTCAAGCATGGTGGTGGCAGTGTCATGATCTTGGCCTGCATGAGTACTGCCGGCACTGGGGAGCTACAGTTCATTGAGGGAACATGTACTGTGACATACTGAAGCAGAGCATGATCCCCCTCCCTTCGGAGACTGGGCCGCAGGGCAGTATTCCAACATAACGACCCCAAACACACTTCCAAGACAACCACTGCCTTGCTAAAGAAGCTGAGGGTAAAGGTGATGGACTGGCCAAGCATGTCTTCAGACTTGATCCCTATTGAGCATCTGTGGGGCTTTCTCAAATGGAAGGTGGGGGAGCGCAAGGTCTCCAACATCCACCAGTCCGTGATGTCGTCATGGAGGAGTGGAAAAGGACTCCAGTGGAAACCTGTGAAGCTCTGGTGAACTCCATGCCCAAGAGGGTTAATGCAGTGCTTTAGGCCCAATTTAGACATTTCCACTAGGCGTGTACTCACTTTTGTTGCCAACAGTTTAGACATTAATGGCTGTTTTTTTAGTTATTTTGAGGGGACAGCAAATTTAAACATGAAAAGATATATAGTATATTTTAAAAAATGCGAGGGATGTACTCACTGAGATACTGTGTGTGTATATGTGTATATATATATATATATATATATGTGTGTATATGTGTGTGTATATGTATGTGTATATGTGTATGTGTGTGTAAAATATATAATTTTCTCTATCTTCTGTTGTGAACAATAAGTACATGGTTTTTAGTCATGTTTCCTTCCACTTCTGCATTATATCCAGATTCCCCTGTTTGGTATCATGTCTTCAGACTCTGCAGATCCCTTCTATTGGATGAGAGTGATATTGGCGTCCAACAGAGGTAATCCTTTATTTGTGTTTTTCTCTTCATAAGATAAATGTATTTTTCTATTTTGCGCCCAGCTATCGGTATACGCAGGTTGCAGTATGTTTTTACTCTATAACTGTATTTGTAGGCGAAGCCTTTTGTAACAATGCTGATAGTGCTTAGAAGGGAATAATTTGCATGTTAAAATTGAATAAATATGTAGTTGATGGAAGTTACAACTTTAAAATTGCTTTATTATGACTACTTAATTGTTTCATTATTTGGCTGTTTGCATCTGTGATACTACATGGCCTCATAAACCCAGATGTCTGGGAGCCACTGGCCCCTTAAAATTAAGCCCTGGTTTAAATCCCCAAGACAGTCATGAGTACCCCTGCCAACTACCACAAGGTGCACCTTATCTCTCATGCATGGCCAAAGTTTATTTCCGGTCTCTAAATTTATGGGTTGGCTCTTTGATTTTGTACAAATTTGAAATAATTCCTATTTGTGTGGGCTGTGCAGGTAGCTGTGATAACTTTCCTATATACGTGCTGTGTAAGCGTCTGTAATAACTCTGTTTATGTGTTGTGCAGGAACACTGATGGAACTCGGTATCTCTCCTATTGTTACCTCCGGTCTTATCATGCAGCTGCTGGCTGGTGCCAAGATTATCGAGGTTGGAGACACCCCTAAAGACAGGGCGCTGTTCAATGGAGCCCAAAAGTGTAAGTCGGTCTTTAGTGTCCTATAAAACCTTTTTTTGTATCCCTAGCTCAGGTCCTGGCAATTTTCATTTGTCTCATGCCCCCTGACCCTAACGCATCCTGTTATCCTCTCTCCCCAGTGTTTGGTATGATTATCACCATCGGTCAAGCCATTGTGTATGTCATGACTGGGATGTATGGAGACCCCTCTGAGATGGGAGCTGGAATCTGCCTCCTTATCACTATTCAGGTAATAAAACAATTATATTCAGTTGACCTTTTCCTATTTTTAATCTATATGACCCTTGTTCTGGGCAGCATCTTGCAGCTGGGAGACACCAATCTTACCAAGCTGAGCAGTGTTTGGCAAGGCGTTTACCTTTTTGTTTGTTTTTTCTTCAGCTTTTCGTTGCTGGGTTGATCGTCCTTCTCCTTGATGAACTGCTGCAGAAAGGCTATGGTCTGGGCTCCGGTATCTCCCTCTTTATTGCTACCAACATCTGTGAGACCATTGTGTGGAAAGCGTTTAGCCCAACCACGGTTAACACTGGCAGAGGTGGGATTGCATTGCTTTAGTTAAGAGGTCAAATACTACTCTGTTTCGTCCATCTGCTGTGGTTCAGAAGCACAAATTCTAATTGTGACCTGTTACTTCTCTAGGCACTGAGTTTGAGGGAGCCATTATTGCCCTGTTTCATCTGCTCGCCACTCGTACAGATAAAGTGCGTGCTCTCCGTGAGGCCTTCTACCGCCAGAACCTGCCCAACCTCATGAACCTTATTGCAACAATCTTCGTCTTTGCTGTTGTTATATACTTCCAGGTACATCACAAAATCTCAACCTCTGTACAGATTTTCTTTTCTTTCTAAGATGTAGTGTCTCCCTAATCACCTGATATCCCATTTAATTTTATATTTCCCCCCCCCCCCCCCCCCCCTTTCAGGGCTTCAGAGTGGATCTCCCCATCAAGTCTGCTCGGTATCGTGGTCAATATAACACTTACCCCATCAAACTCTTCTACACGTCAAACATCCCGATCATCCTGCAGTCTGCTCTCGTCTCCAATCTTTACGTTATCTCCCAAATGCTGTCTGCCCGCTTCAGTGGTAACCTGCTGGTGAATCTCCTGGGCACCTGGTCTGTGAGTATCTGTCTGATATAGTAATACATCTGATTCTGCTTAGTAGGGTCCTTAAAGGGACACAGCCCACGTTGTTTTTTTTTTTTTATGATTTAGGAAGGAGATGCAGTTTACTTCTATTACCAAATTTGCTTCATTCTCTTGTTATCCTTTTGTTGAAAAGCATACCTAGGTAGACTAAGAAGCAGCAATGCACTACTGGGAGTTAGCGGCTGATTGTGGCTGCACATACACGCATCTCATTGGCTAATCCAATCTGTTACGCTCGTTCCCAGCAGTGCATTGCCGACCCTTCAACTAACCATACCAAGAGAGAGAAGCAAGTTTAATAAAAGTGAATTGGAAAGTTTTATTTAAAATTGTATGCTCTATCTGAATCATGAGAGAGAAAATATTTGGGTTCTGTGTCCCTTTTTAAAGGTCTTCAAAGTGCTGCTAATTGCATAAACTAGATATTTTATTTACAGCATTTGAGACCCGAGTGCTTATTGTATAGATATGCAGCTGTTGGATCTAGGTGTGAAGCTATCATTTTTTTATTTATTTTTTTAACAAAAGGACACGTCTACCGGAGGCCCTGCGCGTGCTTACCCTGTTGGTGGGCTGTGCTATTATCTATCACCGCCTGAGTCCTTTGGTTCGGTGCTAGACGATCCGGTACATGCAGTGATTTACATAGTCTTCATGCTGGGTTCCTGCGCCTTTTTCTCCAAGACATGGATAGAGGTGTCTGGCTCCTCCGCTAAGGACGTAAGTCTTTCATTTTTCAGTTGTAACTGTACTTGGAGTACTGCAGAAAGATCATATTACTAAAGGTTTCCTTTGTTTGTAGGTTGCAAAGCAGCTGAAGGAGCAGCAGATGGTTATGAGAGGACACAGGGAGACATCTATGGTCCATGAACTAAACAGGTATGGAGGGGACTTAGCAATGCCCTTTACCCTCTGGCTTAGACATGATGCCCTGTCAGTAACATAGTAATGAAGCGTGTGTTGGAGATGCTATTGGCTACGATTTCTGCTTTTTGTGCCTGTGCTGGGGGTTTGGTATTTCTTTTTCAGCCACTAGCAAGTCACAGGGGATTTGGTAAAATAAAGTAGCATTTTCTACAAATCAAGGTAATAGGTTTAGTTGTTGGCTGCCCATATAGGTCTAACACATATTTGAATTCATAGTCTTGGATCTTCTTGCCTAAAATACAACATGGTTGCTCTCAAAACACCAAACCTTGATATTTAGGGGAGTAGTCATTTGATTTAGATACAATTCTCTTGTTCTATGTCTAGAATAAAGCAATACAAATGAATGCTGGTAAGGTTATATTACTGGGTCATTTTTAATGTTTTGTATAAACGCATCATTTCTTTCTTAAGACATTAGTCATAAATCGCCAGTATTTTTACTGTAATACTGTGATTTTAAATTAAACTAAGAAAAGAAATTGTAAACAATTTTCCAATTTTACTTTAATCAAATTAATTTCCTTCTCTTGGTATTTGGAAAGCATACCTAGGTAGGCTCAGGAGCAGTAATGCAGGACTGGAAGCTAGCTGGTTGGTGGCTGCACTTATATACCTCCTTGTCACTGATGCACCAGCTAGCTCAGTAGTGCACTGCTGCACTTTTAACAAAGGATACCAAGAGAATGAAACAAATTTGATAGGATTAAATTGTTTAAATTTGTATGCTTGCTGAATCATGAAAAGAAGTTTGTTTTATGTCCCTTTTAACATACATGCCAAACTTGCTGAATACAGTAATTTTTGTGTTTGCGGCATCTTATCTCTGAGGCCAATTTAGAGACAAAGTAGCAAGGTTAGACTTGTGGGTTTATCGACTATTCTCTTCTCTTGCAGGTACATCCCTACAGCTGCTGCGTTCGGTGGGCTTTGCATCGGTGCACTCTCGGTTCTTGCAGACTTCCTCGGTGCTATTGGCTCTGGCACTGGAATCTTGCTGGCTGTCACCATTATATACCAATACTTTGAGATCTTCGTCAAGGAGCAGAGTGAGGTTGGCAGCATGGGTGCTCTGCTATTCTAACCCAACAGGAAGACCTCCCACTCACTTTGCTGTGAGTCTATTCATTGCGCAAATTGGAAAGGAAATTCTAATGTATTCCAGGAACTTCAGATAATGTTGGACGCGTCAGAGTTGGTAACATTTTTTTTGCCGACAATGTCCTCAAATATATATATATTTTTTATTTTAACCATATTTTGCCCATTTTATAAAATCTTGGACAATGTGTACATTTTTTCTTTTCTTTAGAAAATCTTTTTAATTTTTGTTAATGAGCATGTGGCATCTATTTAACTCTCCTGGTTGACAGCCTGTTTGGTTATGGTCACCGCATCTGCAAGAGGATGGTGCAGACCAATGGTTATTTTTGTTTTGTTTTTCAATAAAACCGTTAGAAAACCAATTCTGTCCTCGGCTCTTCCTGCATGCAAAGTTCACCTTATTTTTGTAACTTAAGTGAATACTTTTGTCTCCAGGAGTTGTACCTTGGTGAAAGCTCTGCAAGGAGAGAGGACGGCCCTTCATGTATATTCTGCACATTTCTTGGACTGAGCAGGGAATCCTTGCAAAATTGTTTATGGTGCCAGACTATGTACAGTAAATAACGTATAATGGCAGGAGACCCTTCTGGCTAAAGAGTCTGAATACTCCACACTTCAGATGTCACTGTAGCAGACACAATAAAATGTAAGCTTTTTGTGTGTTTTTTTTTTTTTTTTTTTTTCTGTTTTACAATGTGATATTTCTTACAGCCTGTATTATCTCTGAATATATTTCATCCAAAATATCAGCATTTTTGGTTTCTCCTAACTACTGTTACGCCAGCTTCCATATTAGAACTTGCAGCGTGTCTTAAAAAAAAAAGCAGAACCTTTTATTTTAAAATTACAACTCTGGCTCCAATTGGTTACATTGTGTTAATTAATTACTTTATGTAGCAATCCTCTTTACTCATGTTGAAGTCACAGCTGATGTAGCCAATCAGCTGGAAGAAGTTGACTTATAGGGTTTACCAAGCTGAATTACACTTTTTATGTGCTGCAGTTGGTGTGCAGTATGGCGTGCTGGTGTGGTGCTGTATGATGCCACAGGGCCGCAACAAAGCATACTCACTCTTTAATCATTTTCATACACTTGTTAGGATTACATTTATTTAATATTCCTTTATCCCATGATAGAAATCATGTTTGGGATCCTTTTTATTTATTTATTTAATAAAGAGACCAGCCAGTTGAGATTTAATTTCTTCCTTCTAGTTTGTTCTATCACCTCAATGTATCACTTGTTGCACTCTGGAACATATCAGAATTGTCTAGGTCAGCTGAGCCAATACTTCAAACCTTTACTCTTTAGTGAACAAAAAATCTCAGCAAGTTGCTTAACAGGATTTTATTTTGTCATTTGTTTCTAATAGAACTCTCTCTTCTGGCAAAAAGAAATGAGATTTGTAGATAAAGTATAAAAAGTAGAATTTGAGGAGGGTTGGATTTTGATGATGTAATTTCACAATAAGATGCCATGTATGTCACTGCCCCAATTTTAGTTTTCTGGGATCAAAAAAGTGAACTGACAAATCTGATGCAGTTGTACACTTTTTGAGTTTCTTTCTTTTGTATACAATTGTGTGTGTATTGCACAAAATAGTTTATAAAGGCGTGAGCCACTGCTGGACATGACATAGTTGTCCAAATAAATTGTCAGCAGAAAACAACCAGTGTTGCTTTTGAATCTATGTACAAACAGGTTGAATAATCGCATGCAACACGCTACCGTATTCTGCTGGCTCCCAAGCTTCACATTAACTGAGGAACCAGGCACTACCGTATTCTGCTGGCTCCCAAGCTTCACATTAACTGAGGAACCAGGCACTACCGTATTCTGCTGGCTCCCAAGCTTCACATTAACTGAGGAACCAGGCACTACCGTATTCTGCTGGCTCCCAAGCTTCACATTAACTGAGGAACCAGGCACTACCGTATTCTGCTGGCTCCCAAGCTTCACATTAACTGAGGAACCAGGCACTACCGTATTCTGCTGGCTCCCAAGCTTCACATTAACTGAGGAACCAGGCACTACTGTATTCTGCTGGCTCCCAAGCTTCACATTAACTGAGGAACCAGGCCCTACTGTATTCTGCTGGCTCCCAAGCTTCACATTAACTGAGGAACCAGGCACTACCGTATTCTGCTGGCTCCCAAGCTTCACATTAACTGAGGAACCAGGCACTACCGTATTCTGCTGGCTCCCAAGCTTCACATTAACTGAGGAACCAGGCACTACTGTATTCTGCTGGCTCCCAAGCTTCACATTAACTGAGGAACCAGGCACTACTGTATTCTGCTGGCTCCCAAGCTTCACATTAACTGAGGAACCAGGCCCTACTGTATTCTGCTGGCTCCCAAGCTTCACATTAACTGAGGAACCAGGCACTACTGTATTCTGCTGGCTCCCAAGCTTCACATTAACTGAGGAACCAGGCACTACCATATTCTGCTGGCTCCTAAGCGTTACATAAGACACAGGAACCACGCACTACAGTATTCTGCTGGCTCCCAAGCTTTACATAAAACTGAGGAACTAGGCACTACAGTATTCTGCTGGCTCCCAAGCTTCACATACAACTAAGAAACCAGGCTCTACAGCAGTATCAAGCTCAATGTATCTGGGGGGCACTGAACAAGTGTCCTCCCATGGGAGCCACTTGAACTCTAGAACTGGTAGTGACATTTGCCCAAGTAGTAGTGCATGGTGGGAGTTGTAGCCCACAATAAACATACACACTTATCTATAATTATCTTGTGAGTGCCAAGTGAAGTGATCAGTCTGGAACTGTATAGCAGCGTAAAAAGTGACATTTATCCAAGCAGTGCATGGTTGGAGTCTACACTGTACACTTGTTTATATATTTATGTTGTCAATGTCTATATGGATCGTTAACTAGTTACACCTCTTAGAACAAAAAAACTGACAGCCCAAATTAATAGTTTAACTATTAAACAAGAGAAGGCTGGATTAAACTATCTTGAGGGCCATATATGGCCCTGGGGCCAGTACTTTGAGACCACTGTTCTACAGTATTCTGCAGGCTCCCAAGCTTCATATACAACTGAGGAACCACAAGCTACAGTATTCTGCTGGCTCCCAAGCTTCACATACAACTACGGAACCAGGCACTACAGTAACTGAGGAACCACACACTACAGTATTCTGCTGGCTCCCAAGCTTCATATACAACTGAGGAACCACACACTACAGTATTCTGCTGGCTCCCAAGCTTCACATACAACTGAGGAACCACACACTACAGTATTCTGCTGGCTCCCAAGCTTCACATACAACTGAGGAACCACACACTACAGTATTCTGCTGGCTCCCAAGCTTCACATACAACTGAGGAACCACACATTACAGTATTCTGCTGGCTCCCAAGCTTCACATACAACTGAGGAACCACACACTACAGTATTCTGCTGGCTCCCAAGCTTCACATACAACTGAGGAACCACACACTACAGTATTCTGCTGGCTCCCAAGCTTCACATACAACTGAGGAACCACACACTACAGTATTTTGCTGGCTCCCAAGCTTCACATCCAACTGAGGAACCACACACTACAGTATTCTGCAGGCTCCCAAGCTTCACATACAACTGAGGAACCACACACTACAGTATTCTGCTGGCTCCCAAGCTTCACATACAACTGAGGAACCACACACTACAGTATTCTGCTGGCTCCCAAGCTTCACATACAACTAAAGAACCAGGCACTACAGTAACTGAGGAACGACACACTACAGTATTCTGCTGGCTCCCAAGCTTCACATACAACTGAGGAACCACACACTACAGTATTCTGCTGGCTCCCAAGCTTCACATACAACTGAGGAACCACACACTACAGTATTCTGCTGGCTCCCAAGCTTCACATACAACTGAGGAACCACACACTACAGTATTCTGCTGGCTCCCAAGCTTCACATACAACTGAGGAACCAGGCACTACAGTAACTGAGGAACCACACACTACAGTATTCTGCTGGCTCCCAAGCTTCACATACAACTAAAGAACCAGGCACTACAGTAACTGAGGAGCCACACACTACAGTATTCTGCTGGCTCCCAAGCTTCACATACAACTAAGGAACCACACACTACAGTATCCTGCTGGCTCCCAAGCTTCACATACAACTACGGAACCAGGCACTACAGTATTCTGCTGGCTCCCAAGCTTCACATACAACTAAGGAACCACACACTACAGTATTCTGCTGGCTCCCAAGCTTCACATACAACTGAGGAACCACACACTACAGTATCCTGCTGGCTCCCAAGCTTCACATACAACTGAGGAACCACACACTACAGTATCCTGCTGGCTCCCAAGCTTCACATACAACTGAGGAACCACACACTACAGTATCCTGCTGGCTCCCAAGCTTCACATACAACTGAGGAACCACACACTACAGTATCCTGCTGGCTCCCAAGCTTCACATACAACTAAGGAAGCAGGCACTACAGTATCCTGCTGGCTCCCAAGCTTCACATACAACTAAGGAAGCAGGCACTATAGTAACTGAGGAACCACACACTACAGTATTCTGCTGGCTCCCAAGCGTCACATAAACTGAGGAACCAGGCACTACAGTAACTGAGGAACCACACACTACAGTATCCTGCTGGCTCCCAAGCTTCACATACAACTAAGGAAGCAGGCACTACAGTATCCTGCTGGCTCCCAAGCTTCACATACAACTAAGGAAGCAGGCACTACAGTATCCTGCTGGCTCCCAAGCTTCACATACAACTAAGGAAGCAGGCACTACAGTATCCTGCTGGCTCCCAAGCTTCACATACAACTAAGGAAGCAGGCACTATAGTAACTGAGGAACCACACACTACAGTATTCTGCTGGCTCCCAAGCGTCACATAAACTGAGGAACCAGGCACTACAGTAACTGAGGAACCACACACTACAGTATCCTGCTGGCTCCCAAGCTTCACATACAACTAAGGAAGCAGGCACTACAGTATCCTGCTGGCTCCCAAGCTTCACATACAACTAAGGAAGCAGGCACTACAGTATCCTGCTGGCTCCCAAGCTTCACATACAACTAAGGAAGCAGGCACTACAGTATCCTGCTGGCTCCCAAGCTTCACATACAACTAAGGAAGCAGGCACTATAGTAACTGAGGAACCACACACTACAGTATCCTGCTGGCTCCCAAGCTTCACATACAACTAAGGAAGCAGGCACTACAGTATCCTGCTGGCTCCCAAGCTTCACATACAACTAAGGAAGCAGGCACTATAGTAACTGAGGAACCACACACTACAGTATTCTGCTAGCTCCCAAGCGTCACATAAACTGAGGAACCACACACTACAGTATTCTGCTGGCTCCCAAGCGTCACATAAACTGAGGAACCACACACTACAGTATTCTGCTGGCTCCCAAGCGTCACATAAACTGAGGAACCACACACTACAGTATTCTGCTGGCTCCCAAGCTTCACATAAACTGAGGAACCACACACTACAGTATTCTGCTGGCTCCCAAGCGTCACATAAACTGAGGAACCACACACTACAGTATTCTGCTGGCTCCCAAGCGTCACATAAACTGAGGAACCACACACTACAGTATTCTGCTGGCTCCCAAGCGTCACATAAACTGAGGAACCACACACTACAGTATTCTGCTGGCTCCCAAGCGTCACATAAACTGAGGAACCACACACTACAGTATTCTGCTGGCTCCCAAGCTTCACATAAACTGAGGAACCACACACTACAGTATTCTGCTGGCTCCCAAGCGTCACATAAACTGAGGAACCACACACTACAGTATTCTGCTGGCTCCCAAGCGTCACATAAACTGAGGAACCACACACTACAGTATTTTGCTGGCTCCCAAGCGTCACATAAACTGAGGAACCACACACTACAGTATTCTGCTGGCTCCCAAGCGTCACATAAACTGAGGAACCACACACTACAGTATTCTGCTGGCTCCCAAGCGTCACATAAACTGAGGAACCACACACTACAGTATTCTGCTGGCTCCCAAGCGTCACATAAACTGAGGAACCAGGCACTACTGTATTCTGCTGGCTCCCAAGCTTCACATAAACTGAGGAACCAGGCTCATGGCTTTCAGCCGCCAGGGAAACAATTTACACACACTCACTTTAATCGAGTTGCAACAATGCAAAAAATGCAGATCTACAAAAATGAGTACTTGGTAAAACATTATTTTATCAATATAAATTTTTCTTGTCCATTTGAGTTTTGTAACACAACTTGCTGTAGGTGTACATCCTGATCTGCAATTCAGTGTGTTTTGTTTTTATACGATCAGTGCAAAGCATTGTAACTCAGTCCTGCACAAAAAGTAATAATGTTGAATTGCAGTGCTGGATTCACATAAAGGAGAATAGTTCAGTATTCATATTGATTATGCCATATAAGTGGGGATAATATTAAACACAAGCATTGGCACATGACTTTTGTCTGTGTTTTTAATAATGTGCTTGAATTCTGCAAAAATGATCACAGCTTGACCTGTTCCTCTGGCACAGATAATGTGCGCTCTTGTTTGCCAACCATGCATGTTCTGTATGAAATGCATAATGTGACTGGCACTCAGCACATGCTCTATGCTTGTGACACAATCTGTTTTACTAGAAGCAGTTTACAAACCAGAGCTTACTGCAGACCTGAATCTGCCATTTAATGCAAATATCATACTGTGTACTTTTCAACACGAAATGGATCATATAAACCTTGTAACAACTTTTAGTTTAAAGAGACAATTTATGTAATACAATCATTCCCGTGATTCATTTATTATTAAAGGGTTAACAAGGTAAAAATTCAAATGTTTCATGTTTCAATAGAAGCATTTTTGCAATATATTTCTATTATCAAAAATGCTTCTAGTAAAAGTTATTGCTGTTTCCGCAGCATATGCACATATGCTTTGAGTTACTAGAGCATCAGGTTTCAAACATGCATGTTGTGCACTGGGCATGCTCAGTATATGTGCTGCAGGAGCAGTAGTGCATGTTATTATTAAAGTAGAATGTCACTTTTATTCTCTAAATGTAGCCACCAATCAGCAATCGCTACCCAGGTGCTAAACCAAAAATGGCCGGCTCCTAAGCTTACATTCTTGCTTTTTCAAAGAAAGATACTAAGAGAACGAAAGAAAATTGGTAATAGGAGTAAATTAGAAAGTTGATTAAAATTGCTGCTCTATCTGAATCATGAGTTTAATTTTGAATAGACTATTCCTTTAATGCACCTTTAAACTACAGTGTTAAAGGGACATTAAACACTAAATAAATGCTAGATTGAAGGATGCAGTCAAAGAATAGATTAGTCTGAGAATAACATGTAGATGTATTGTTTATAGTTTCAATGGCTGTTTAAATATTGACAAAATAAGTGTAAAGTTTTAGTGTCTATATAAAACAATGGATACTGCCATGTTGTAACCTAGGTTAACTTCTCTGCTGTAGCCAATTAGGGACAGTTATAAATAGGTGACTAGAGTGTGCAGCCAATGGCTATGGGGAATATAACAGTGTTCTGCACCATTTAACAGGAACTGAAAAGCTCACAATTTCCGAATGGAATTACAGGAAAATGGGACAAAATAAATAATACAGGTATAGTGCAGAGGTTTTATATATTTATATCAATATAATTTTATATTATCATCTCAAAGTGTTTAATGTTCCTTTTAAGTATAGTTTTAACACCAGAAGTTAAACTGATTACAATCATCTGATCTAGGAAACAGTAGAATAATATTGGTTTAGCTATCATTGGTAGGGTAGCAAACATGAATTTCTGGCAACTGGAAAGAGTTTTGGTCATAATCGGTCATATGAACTGACCTTCAGATTATTAGTGCCATAAAAATGTAATGATAAAGTAATGTTCTGCATATAAGGTAAAGGTCAGTCCTCAGAGGTGGCTACTGAAGCCGTTTCCCTGTTAAAGTGATTCCCTATTTGTTCCCTAAGAGGGTGATTCTATACCTTCCTCTTGTGAATCTCCGGTAGAGAGAGCACAAGTGCTTAATAAGAGACTAAAATCACTGCATCAATAACAGCTGGTATATACAAGCCTGAAGTCTCTGAGAAGTGTTCATACAGCTCTGATTACAAACATAGTGGCTTATACCCACATGGTCCAGAACACCAATGGTGAGATAAGGCGTGAACAGAGATCTAGAGGTGGTAAGAAGATCTGTGGCATGCGCAGCTTCTAATAAAAGGCTACCATTGGTGGTGTCCATAGCAACCAGTCTATACATAGGTATTTTTATCTATTTAAACTCAAACTCATTATACAGAGCAGCATGTATATTATTACTGAGTTACCTTTGAGGGGCCACAAAAAAAAAACAGGACTTTGTTGAGTAGGTCTGCTACTGAAAAAGGTTCTGTGTAGATTTACATTTTCAAACCGTCAACCTTGTTAGGCTCTAAAGAGAGACTTGATATCAAACATAACTGCTACTGGAAGCCCCGATGGATAGAATTAGGTATTGTGAGGGACACACATCTAAACTATCCTTTACTAATTGTACTCTATACAGATTGTGAGCTCCAGTGTGGAACCATCTCTGGATGAAGTTACAAGTTATTTTGACTTGGTGTGCACCTATAGTTGTGGGGAGACTTACCTGTACATGAGGTGAGCACAGGTGGGTATGTCAGCTTAAAGGGACATTAAACACTATATACATTGTATAAGCATAGTATTGAGGTTATTCCAGCTGCCCTCTAGTTATGGATGCTGCCATGTTGAAATCTATTTTACTACATTCTACACATGTGCAGTAACTCTCCTTCAGATGCCTGTAGTATAACTTAGTAGATATGTGCATTCGGCAGTTTCATTCACTGCAGATTGAGGAAGAAGAGCAGAATGCCGCGAGCAGCCGCAATCTTCAGCATTCGGTAGTGAACAAAATTGCTGAATGCACATATCTATAACTTAGCGCCCATGATTAGAGAGAGGTGTATGAAATGTAGTTCGTATTTAATGTTCCTTTTAAAGGGACAGTCTAGTCAAAATTAAACAGTCATGATACAGATAGGGCATGTGATTTTAAACAACTTTACAATTTACTTTTACCATCAAATGTGCTTTGTTCTCTTGGTATTCTTTGTTGAAAGCTAAACCTAGGTAGGCTTATATGCTAATTTCTAAGCCTTTGAAGGCCGCCTCTTATCTTAATGTATTTTGAAAGTTTTTCACAGCAAGACAATGCTAGTGCACGTGTGCCATATAGATAAACATTGTGCTCACTCCTGTGGAGTTATTTATGAGTCAAAAGACCTGATATATCAAAAGAACTGAAATAAGGGGGCAGTCTGCAGAGGCTTAGACACAAGGTAATAACAGGTAAAAAGTATATTAATATAACAGAGTTGGTTATGCAAAACTAAAGGGGAATGGGTAATAAAGGGATTATCTTTTTAAACAATAAACATTTTTGAGTAGGCTGTCCCTTTAAGTGAGCGTATAATAGCAGAAGAATGTGTGATAGGAACTGACCCTCCTGATTATTATTTAGAACGTGCCACATGTTCTGCGCACTGTGGGTGTTTGATGACAGGGTCCTATTCATAAAAAGATAATTACAGCAATAATAATAATATATAGAGGACACTGCCTGAGCTACCATCACTATATTTACACTAGAGAGATGAGCTCATGTCATAAAGCACCAGAGCAAACCTGTCTGTTCTCCGTTCAGCAAGCTTACAACTCCAAATAAGGCTGCTGAGCACCTGAGGAGTAAGTTTGTACAGATAATACAACCGCAGACTGATGGAAAGGACCTGTATAAACTGATGCTCAGAAATATGCAGGGAGTTTTTATCCATAGACATTTGTACAGAAATCGCCTGCAAATCCCTTTGCTTTACATCAGGGGTTGTCATACATCCCTAACAGACCAGATTTTCAGGATTACCTTGGGTGAGAGCAGATTAATAACCATGTTTACTAATTATTTCTAGTTCAGAAATCCTGAAAATCTTACCTGTTAAGGAGAGCTGGTGAGGAAAAAACCCTGGTTTACATAAACATACACAGTGATCTTGTGACTTATGTGAGGCTATTGCTTGCCTGGCATGGGGTTGGTGTATATTGTCAAGCTCTGACTGATTAGAAAAAAAACACATTTCAGAAAGGTATATGTGGAGACATTCTGTGCTGTGTATTGGGCACTTTGTCTTTCACGTCTGCAGATGTGTGAGAAAAACGTTTTAGTAGTTGCGTTAATCCCTTTCTCTTGTAAGGTGTATCCAGTCCACGGATCATCCATTACTTGTGGGATATTCTCATTCCCAACAGGAAGTTGCAAGAGGACACCCACAGCAGAGCTGTCATATAGCTCCTCCCCTAACTGCCATACCCAGTCATTCTCTTGCAACTCTCAACAAGCATGGAGGTAGTAAGAGAGAGTGGTGAAAAATAGTTAGTTTTTTTTCTTCAATCAAAAGTTTATTTTTTTTAAATGGTACCGGAGTTGTACTATTTTAACCCAGGCAGTAAATAGATGAAGAATCTGCCTGAGTTTTCTATGATCTTAGCAGGTTGTAACTAAGATCCATTGCTGTTCTCACATATGTCTGAGGAGAGAGGTAACTTCAGCGGGAGAATGGCGTGCAGGTTACTCTGCTAAGAGGTATGTGCAGTTACAATTTTTTCTAGAGATGGAAAGAGCTAGAAAATGCTGCTGATACCGGATTAATGTAAGTTAAGCCTGAATACAGTGATTTAATAGCGACTGGTATCATGCTTACTCTCAGGGGTAATACCCTTATAATATTGCAATATAAAACGTTTGCTGGCATGTTTAATCATTTTTATATATGCTTTGGTGATAAAACTTTATTGGGGCCTAGTTTTTTCCACATGGCTGGCTTAAATTTTGCCTAGAAACAGTTTCCTGAGGCTTTCCACTGTTATAGTATGAGTGGGAGGGGCCTATTTTAGCGCTTTTTTGCGCAGTTAAAATTACAAACTGTGACATCCAGCTTCCCTCAGGAGTCCCCTGTATGCTATAGGACATCTCTAAAGGGCTCAAAGGCTTTCCAAAGTCGTTTATTGGGGAAGGTAGGGCCACAGCAGGCTGTGGCAGTTTGTTGTGACTGTTAAAAAACGTCTATATCGTTTTTTTTATCCGTTTTTTGAACTAAGGGGTTAATCATCCATTTGCAAGTGGGTGCAATGCTCTGTTAGCTTATTACATACACTGTAAAAATTTCGTTTGATTTACTGCCTTTTTTCACTGTTTTTCAAATTTTGACAAAATTTGTTTCTCTTAAAGGCACAGTACCGTTTTTTTTATATTTGCTTGTTAACTTGATTTAAAGTGTTTTCCAAGCTTGCTAGTCTCATTGCTAGTCTGTACAAACATGTCTGACATAGAGGAAACTCCTTGTTCAATATGTTTAAAAGCCATGGTGGAACCCCCTCTTAGAATGTGTACCAAATGTACTGATTTCACTTTAAGCAATAAAGATCATATTCTGTCTTTAAAAAATTTATCACCAGAGGAATCTGACGAGGGGGAAGTTATGCCGACTAACTCTCCCCATGTGTCAGATCCTTTGACTCCCGCTCAAGGGACTCACGCTCAAATGGCGCCAGGTACATCTAGGGCGCCCATAGCGATTACTTTACAAGACATGGCGGCAGTCATGGATAATACACTGTCAGCGGTATTAGCCAGACTACCTGAATTTAGAGGTAAGCGAGATAGCTCTGAGGTTAGACGAAATGCAGAGCATACTGACGCTTTAAGAACCATGTCTGATACTGCCTCACAATATGCAGAAGCTGAGGAAGGAGAGTTTCAGTCTGTGGGTAATGTTTCTGACTCAGGAAAGATGATGCTACCTGATTCTGATATTTCTACATTTAAATTTAAGCTTGAACACCTCCGCGTGTTGCTCAAGGAGGTTTTAGCTGCTCTGAATGACTGTGATACAATTGCAGTGCCAGAGAAATTGTGTAGACTGGATAAATACTATGCAGTGCCGGTGTGTACTGATGTTTTTCCAATACCTAAAAGGTTTACAGAAATTATTAATAAGGAATGGGATAGACCAGGTGTGCCGTTCTCTCCCCCTCCTATTTTTAGAAAAATGTTTCCAATAGACGCCATAACATGGGACTTATGGCAGACAGTCCCTAAAGTGGAGGGAGCAGTTTCTACTCTAGCAAAGCGTACTACTATCCCTGTCGAGGACAGTTGTGCTTTTTTAGATCCAATGGATAAAAAATTAGAAGGTTACCTTAAGAAAATGTTTATTCAACAAGGTTTTATCCTACAGCCCCTTGCATGCATTGCGCCTGTCACTGCTGCTGCGGCGTTCTGGTTTGAGTCTCTGGAAGACGCTTTACAGGTAGCGACTCCATTGGATGACATACTTGGCAAGCTTAGAGCACTTAAGCTAGCCAATTCTTTTGTTTCTGATGCCATTGTTCATTTGACTAAACTAACGGCTAAGAATTCTGGTTTTGCTATACAGGCGCGCAGGGCGCTATGGCTTAAATCATGGTCAGCTGATGTGACTTCAAAATCTAAGCTGCTTAACATTCCCTTCAAGGGGCAGACCCTATTCGGGCCTGGTTTGAAGGAGATTATTGCTGATATCACTGGAGGAAAAGGTCATGCCCTTCCTCAGGACAGGTCCAAATCAAGGGCCAAACAGTCTAATTTTCGTGCCTTTCGAAACTTTTGCTCAGTCCAAGGCGGTCTGGAGACCAAACCAGACCTGGAACAAAGGTAAGCAGGCCAAAAAGCCTGCTGCTGCCTCTAAGACAGCATGAAGGAACGGCCCCCTATCCGGTAACGGATCTAGTAGGAGGCAGACTTTCACTCTTCGCCAAGGCATGGACAAGAGATGTCCAGGATCCCTGGGCGTTGGAAATTATATCCCAGGGATATCTTCTGGACTTCAAAGCTTCCCCCCCAAAAGGGAGATTTCACCTTTCACAATTATCTGCAAACCAGATAAAGAGAGAGGCATTCTTACACTGTGTACAAGACCTCCTAGTTATGGGAGTGATCCATCCAGTTCCAAAGGAGGAACAGGGACAGGGTTTTTACTCAAATCTGTTTGTGGTTCCCAAAAAAGAGGGAACCTTCAGACCAATTTTGGATCTAAAGATCTTAAACAAATTCCTCAGAGTTCCATCATTCAAGATGGAAACTATTCGTACCATCCTACCTATGATCCAGGAGGGTCAATATATGACTACAGTGGATTTAAAGGATGCTTATCTTCACATTCCGATACACAAAGATCATCATCGGTTTCTCAGGTTTGCCTTTCTAGACAGGCATTACCAGTTTGTAGCTCTTCCCTTTGGATTAGCTACAGCCCCAAGAATCTTGACGAAGGTTCTAGGGTCGCTTCTGGCGGTCTTAAGGCCGCGGGGCATAGCAGTGGCCCCTTATTTAGACGACATCCTGATACCGGCGTCAAACTTCCAAATTGCCAAGTCTCATACGGACGTAGTACTGGCATTTCTGAGGTCGCATGGGTGGAAAGTGAACAAGGAAAAGAGTTCTCTATCCCCACTCACAAGAGTTTCCTTCCTAGGGACTCTGATAGATTATGTAGAAATGAAAATTTACCTGACGGAGTCCAGGTTATCAAAGCTTCTAAATTCCTGCCGTGTTCTTCATTCCATTCCGCGCCCTTCGGTGGCTCAGTGCATGGAAGTAATCGGCTTAATGGTAGCGGCAATGGACATAGTGCCGTTTGCACGCTTACATCTCAGACCGCTGCAACTATGCATGCTCAGTCAGTGGAACGGGGATTACACAGATTTGTCCCCTCTACTAAATCTGGATCAAGAGACCAGGGATTCTCTTCTCTGGTGGCTATCTCGGGTCCATCTGTCAGGCCAGATTGGACAATTGTAACAACAGATGCCAGCCTTTTAGGTTGGGGTGCAGTCTGGAACTCCCTGAAGGCCCAGGGATTGTGGACTCAGGAGGAGACACTCCTTCCAATAAATATTCTGGAACTGAGAGCGATATTCAATGCTCTTCAGGCTTGGCCTCAGTTAGCAACTCTGAGGTACATCGGATTTCAGTCGGACAACATCACGACTGTGGCTTACATCAACCATCAAGGGGGAACAAGAAGTTCCCTAGCGATGTTAGAAGTTTCAAAAATAATTCGCTGGGCAGAGATTCACTCTTGCCACCTATCAGCTATCCATATCCCAGGTGTAGAGAACTGGGAGGCGGATTTTCTAAGTCATCAGACTTTTCATCCGGGGGAGTGGGAACTCCATCCGGAGGTGTTTGCACAATTGATTCATCGTTGGGGCAAACTGGAACTGGATCTCATGGCGTCTCGCCAGAACGCCAAGCTTCCTTGTTATGGATCCAGGTCCAGGGATCCCAAGGCGACGCTGATAGATGCTCTAGCAGCGCCCTGGTTTTTCAACCTGGCTTATGTGTTTCCACCGTTTCCTCTGGTCCCTCGACTGATTGCCAAGATCAAGCAGGAGAGAGCATCAGTGATTTTGATAGCGCCTGCGTGGCCACGCAGGACCTGGTATGCAGACCTAGTGGACATGTCATCCTTTCCACCATGGACTCTGCCTCTGAGGCAGGACCTTCTAATTCAGAGTCCTTTCAACCATCCAAATCTAATTTCTCTGAGACTGACTGCCTGGAGATTGAATGCTTGATTTTATCAAAGCGTGGCTTCTCCGAGTCAGTCATTGATACCTTAATACAGGCAAGAAAGCCTGTCACCAGGAAAATTTACCATAAGATATGGTGTAAATATCTTTATTGGTGTGAATCCAAGGGTTACTCATGGAGTAAGGTCAGGATTCCCAGGATATTATCCTTTCTCCAAGAAGGTTTGGAAAAAGGATTGTCAGCTAGTTCTTTAAAGGGACAGATTTCTGCTCTGTCTATTCTTTTGCACAAGCGTCTGGCAGATGTTCCAGACGTTCAGTCATTTTCTCAGGCTTTAGTTAGAATCAAGCCTGTGTTTAAACCAGTTGCTCCGCCATGGAGCTTAAATTTGGTTCTTAAGGTTCTTCAAGGAGTTCCGTTTGAACCTCTTCATTCCATAGATATCAAACTTTTATCTTGGAAAGTTCTTTTTTTGGTAGCTATTTCCTTGGCTCGTAGAGTCTCCAAGTTATCTGCCTTACATTGTGACTCTCCTTATCTGATTTTCCATACGGATAAGGTAGTTCTGCGTACCAAACCCGGGTTTTTACCTAAGGTGGTATCTAACAAGAATATCAATCAAGAGATTGTTGTTCCATCCTTGTGTCCTAATCCTTCTTCAAAGAAGGAACGTCTATTACACAATCTGGACGTGGTTCATGCTTTAAAGTTTTACTTACAAGCTACTAAAGATTTTTGTCAAACATCTGCTTTGTTTGTTGTCTACTCTGGACAGAGGAGAGGTCAAAAGGCTTCAGCAACCTCTCTTTCTTTTTGGCTAAGAAGCATAATCCGCTTAGCCTATGAGACTGCTGGACAGCAGCCTCCTGAAAGGATTACAGCTCATTCTACTAGAGCTGTGCCTTCCACTTGGGCCTTTAAAAATGAGGCTTCTGTTGAACAGATTTGCAAGGCGGCGACTTGGTCTTCACTTCATACTTTTTCAAAATTCTACAAATTTGATACTTTTGCTTCTTCGGAGGCTATTTTTGGTAGAAAGGTTTTACAGGCAGTGGTACCTTCCATTTGAGTACCTGCCTTGTCCCTCCCTTCATCCGTGTACTTTAGCTTTGGTATTGGTATCCCACAAGTAATGGATGATCCGTGGACTGGATACACCTTACAAGAGAAAACACAATTTATGCTTACCTGATAAATTTATTTCTCTTGTGGTGTATCCAGTCCACGGCCCGCCCTGTCATTTTAAGGCAGGTAATTTTTAAATTTAAACTACAGTCACCACTGCACCCTATGGTTTCTCCTTTCTCGGCTTGTTTTCAGTCGAATGACTGGATATGGCAGTTAGGGGAGGAGCTATATGATAGCTCTGCTGTGGGTGTCCTCTTGCAACTTCCTGTTGGGAATGAGAATATCCCACAAGTAATGGATGATCCGTGGACTGGATACACCACAAGAGAAATTAATTTATCAGGTAAGCATAAATTGTGTTTTTTATTGGCTACCACACAAACAAAAACCCATTTACATGTAAACGGGATGACTAGACTTCCTCACTTATTCATCGTTTTAGAACATTAACCCTGTATGTACATTGGCACTACCATATGGATAACATCGTGCTCACTCCCGTGGACTTACCTAAGAGTCAGCACTGATTGGCTAAAATGCAAATCAGGGTAATAAAGGGATTATCTATCTTTTTAAACAATTAAAATTATGGAGTGGACTGTCCCTTTAAAGTTTAATTTTTACTTTCATATCCTATTAACCAGTTTTGATAGCAGACTATAATATGATGATGCATACTGGTTATTGGCCACTAGAGGGTGCCACAGCTTCAAGACTACATATAATAAACATTTGCTGAAACTTGTAAGCCTCAACTATCTGCATGTTTGTTTTACTACTACCGGCCATGCACTGTAGTACTTGAAGCCCATCACTGGTGAACTATTTATAACCCCTACCTACACAAATCTTGTCTTTTAGCAAAAAACACAACTTTACAGAAACGCCACAAAACGACAAAATGTCATAAAAAGTATGATTAATACATTTGTGTATGTTACAGCAGGAGGAAGTGCATAAGTACAACGTCTGGGAGACATCCTATGCACACAGGAAGGAAGTCAGAGAATGATACTCAGGTGTCTTTTATTAAAGGGACAGTAAAGTCATAATTAGATACTCATGATACAGAGAGAAAATACAATTTTAAACAACTTTCCAATTTACTTCTATTATTTAATTTGCGTCCTTCTCTTGTTATCCTTTGCTGAAAGGTTTTATTTAGGTACGCTCAGGAGCAGCAAAGAACCTAGGTTCTAGCTTCTGATTGGTGGCTGCATATATATATATAGCGATTGTCATTGGCTCACTCATGTGTTCAGTTAAAAACCAGTAGTGCATTGCTGCTCCTTCAACAAATGATACCAAGAGAATGAAGAAAATGTGATAATAGAAGTAAGCTGGAAAGTTGTTTAAAATCGTTTGTTCTACCTAAATGATAGAAAGTCTCTGGGTTTCACGTCCCTTTAAAGAGACAGGTTACAGCCAGAGACGTATATATAAAGTAGTGGCTTGTTCTTCGTTGAGGCACCACCTGGGAGCAGACCCTTTTATTGTGCCTTTCACATAGGAGAACTTTCCTGACTATATGACCCAGTCAGTGGGAGCATGGGCCAGGGTGGGAGAGAACCTGAATCTACACTGCTCATGGGCACAAGTCAAGATACTTTTAGGGGTCGATTTATCAAAGCCTTTCGACGCACTACGGCTGCAGGTTCTCACAAGATAACCTCCTCGCCATATTTAACAAGCAGCGGTCATCAGACCGCTGCTTCCCTAATCTTTCGTCACCTCTAAAGTGGCAAAATTCAATCTCTGCGGTCTAGTCCAACCGGGATTGACAGCTCCTGCCTGCGAATGGCTGTGCACGGGCAGGGGGCGGGATTGCACGAGAGCACAAAATAGCGCTTGTGTGCATTGCTAAAAGTGCATTGCTAAATTCCGCCAGGGGAAGTCAGCCCACCAGAGGCAAGCTGCGGCCTCAGCTTGATAAATCGCCCCCTTAGAGTCATTGCAAAGTGATCTTTAAGGAATATTTTTGGAACTAAGTCAACAGACTGAACATTCTTCCCGTCCTATCTTGTCAGAAAACCTGTTGTTTTTATGGTTTTTAAATCAAGGGGTCAGTAACTATGTCATAAGCACAAGCACTTTATATCTTAGTCGTGAAATAGCCCCTGAGCCTTGTCACTAATATACTGAAATATTAGTTATTCTGAAAGAAAGAGCCTAACAATAAATAAATACAGAGGCATTGCTTAGTAAATGATCCTGCACATATGGTGGTCATACCAGGATTAAAGGGACATGAAACCAAAAAATTATTTCATGATTCAAATAGATCATTTTAAACAACATTCCAATTTACTTCTATTATCGAACTTGCTTCATACTTTAAGTATCCTTTATTAAAGAAATGGCAATGCACATGGGTGAGCCAATCACCCAAAGCATCTATGTACAGCCACCAATCAGCAGCTACTGAACCTACTTAGATATGCTTTTCAACAAATTATGTTAAGAGAATGAAGCAAATGAGATAATAGAGCTACATTGGAAAGTTGTTGCATGTGCTTTCTAAATCAATGAAGAAAAAAATGTGGGTTTCATGTCCCTTTAACAATTATGTTTATATTAAAATGGGAACCTACAGAAACATCTTTAGTTGTTGTACAATATATATTGCTTTTTTCGGCAGGCCCATCAGATTCACAATATACCATTATTATATAATTTATTTCACGTGAGATAGCTGTGGCAAAACTATAAAAAATATGCATAATTTTTGCATAGATTTTAGTAAATAATATTGAAAATAGCCCAGTAACCACTGCTGTAACTGTGATCACCTGACTAATTTGTCATCAAGGGTGGTCACATGTGAAATAGGGGCCCATATGGGCTTTTGGAGGTTATGATATAGATTAGAGTGGCCCGATTGTGCTGTACAGAAATAAAATCACTTTTTTCTTGCAAGGTGTTCACTGTTACCACATTTATTATATTGCTTGAAGAGAGGGACTTGTCTCATAGAAAGGAAAACAACTTTAATAGGGTCTCTAGATATACTAGTAGTTTTTTATTGTTGCCCATATAATCTATAATCCCTGTGTGTCCCTCTGTGTTTTGTTTTTACTTTATTTTTAAATGATCAGCTTTCATTTACTGCAGGTGATTCTCTTTCAAATAAGGGGTCTTGGAGGTTTGTAGTTGCTATGGGAGCTGAGATCAAGGGGTTTGAGGAAAATCCCCCATCCAGCTCCCTAGCAGCTACATTGAGCTTCCTGACTCTGTGACGTCAACACGTTCGTACATGGTGCAGTCACCAGCACTCCCATAAAGCCTGGGAGTGCCACCCACTAGGCCACCAATGTATCCCTGGCTTGTAATGTGGGGGATCGCCAAAAGCAGCATTTTAACAGTGTGCTTGACGAAGAGGCATCGTCATGCGCCTGCAGGCTGCGATATGCATGACGAACATAGCTTGTCATTCACATCGAAGGAGGTAAAAGCCCATTGCTTTCTTGGGTTGTGTTGTAAGAGATCTGGAACTAATTACTCTATTTCTAACTTTAGAATTAAGCCAGGGCTTTTATTCAACTTTCTTTATAGCACCAAAGAAAGGGGGCACTTTCTCTTGTTAAGTGTATCCAGTCCACGGATCATCCATTACTTATGGGATATTCTCCTTCCCAACAGGAAGTTGCAAGAGGATCACCCACAGCAGAGCTGCTATATAGCTCCTCCCCTAACTGCCATATCCAGTCATTCTCTTGCAACCCTCAACAAAGATGGAGGTCGTAAGAGGAGAGTGGTGTTTTATACTTAGTTTATTTCTTCAATCAAAAGTTTGTTATTTTTAAATGGTACCGGAGTGTGCTGTTTATCTCAGGCAGTATTTAGAAGAAGAATCTGCCTGCATTTTCTATGATCTTAGCAGAAGTAACTAAGATCCATGGCTGTTCTCACATATTCTGAGGAGTGAGGTAACTTCAGAGAGGGAATGGCGTGCAGGTTTTCCTGCAATAAGGTATGTGCAGTTAATATTTTTCTAGGGATGGAATTTGCTAGAAAATGCTGCTTATACCGGATTAATGTAAGTAAAGCCTTAAATGCAGTGATAGCTACTGGTATCAGGCTTATTAATAGAGATGCATACTCTTAGAAAAATGTAATATAAAACGTTTGCTGGCATGTTAATCGTTTTTATATATGTTTGGTGACAAAACTTATTGGGGCCTAGTTTTTTTCCACATGGCTGGTTTGATTTTTGCCTAGAAACAGGCTTTCCACTGTTGCAATATGAGTGGGAAGGGCCTATTTTAGTGCTTTTCTGTGCAGATAAAAATACTGACAGAGACATTCAGCTTCCCTCTGCATGATACAGGACATCTCTGAAGGGCTCAAAAGGCTTCCAAGTCATGTTTGAGGAGGGTAACAATCACAGTAGACTGTGGCAGTTGTTGTGACTGTGTTTAAAAAACGTTTTTGTCATTTATTATTCTGTTTTTGTTATTAAGGGGTTAATCATCCATTTGCAAGTGGGTGCAATGCTCTGCTGACTTGTTACATACACTGTAAAAATTTTGTTAGTGTAACTGCCTTTTTTCACTGTTATTTCAAATTTTGTCAAAATTTGTTTCTCTTAAAGGCACAGTAACGTTTTTTATATTGCTTGTTAACTTGCTTTAAAGTGTTTTCCAAGCTTGCTAGTCTCATTGCTAGTCTGTACAAACATGTCTGAAACAGGGGATACTTGTTCATTATGTTTAAAAGTCATGGTGGAGCCCCATAGGAGAATGTGTACTAAATGTATTGATTTCACCTTAAACAGTAAAGATCAGTCTTTATCTATAAAAGAATTGTCACCAGAGGGGTCTGTCGAGGGGGAAGTTATGCCGACTAACTCTCCCCACGTGTCGGACCCTTCGCCTCCCGCTCAAGGGACGCACGCTAATATGGCGCCAAGTACATCAGGGACGCCCATAGCGATTACTTTGCAGGACATGGCTGCAATCATGAATAATACCCTGTCAGAGGTATTATCCAGATTGCCTGAATTGAGAGGCAAGCGCGATAGCTCTGGGGTTAGACGAGATACAGAGCGCGTAGATGCTGTAAGAGCCATGTCTGATACTGCGTCACAATATGCAGAACCTGAGGACAGAGAGATTCAGTCTGTGGGTGACGTCTCTGATTCGGGGAGACCTGATTCAGAGATTTCTAATTTTAAATTTAAGCTTGAGAACCTCCGTGTATTGCTTGGGGAGGTATTAGCTGCTCTGAATGACTGTGACACAATTGCAGTGCCAGAGAAATTGTGTAGGCTGGATAAATACTATGCAGTGCCGGTGAGTACTGATGTTTTTCCAATACCTAAAAGGCTTACAGAAATTATTAGTAAGGAGTGGGATAGGCCTGGTGTGCCCTTTTCCCCACTTCCTATATTTAGAAAAATGTTTCCAATAGATGCCACTACACGGGACTTATGGCAGACTGTCCCTAAGGTGGAGGGAGCAGTTTCTACTTTAGCAAAGCGTACCACTATCCCGGTTGAGGACAGTTGTGCTTTTTCAGATCCAATGGATAAAAAATTAGAAATTCCAAGGCAGGTGCAGCATCAACTTCCTCTGCTTCAAGACAAGAGGGAACTTTTGCTCAATCTAAGCAGGCCTGGAAACCTAACCAGTCCTGGAACAAAGGCAAGCAGGCCAGAAAGCCTGCTGCTGCCTCTAAGACAGCATGAAGGAACGGCCCCCTATCCGGCGACGGATCTAGTAGGGGGCAGACTTTTTCTCTTCGCCCAGGCGTGGGCAAGAGATGTTCAGGATCCCTGGGCGTTGGAGATCATATCTCAGGGATATCTTCTGGACTTCAAAGCTTCCCCTCCACAAGGGAGATTTCATCTTTCAAGGTTATCTGCAAATCAGATAAAGAAAGAGGCATTCCTACGCTGTGTGCAAGACCTCCTAGTAATGGGAGTGATCCATCCAGTTCCGCGGACGGAACAAGGACAGGGTTTTTATTCAAATCTGTTTTTGGTTCCCAAAAAAGAATTTTTAAATTTAAACTACAGTAACCACTGCACCCTATGGTTCCTCCTTTCTCGGCTTGTTTTCGGTCGAATGACTGGCTATGACAGTTAGGGGAGGAGCTATATTACAGCTCTGCTGTGGGTGTCCTCTTGCAACTTCCTGTTGGGAATGAGAATATCCCACAAGTAATGGATGATCCGTGGACTGGATACACCACAAGAGAAATAAATTTATCAGGTAAGCATAAATTGTGTTTTGGATGATTGAAAGGACCCTGAAGTAGAAGGGCCTGTTTCAGAGGCAGAGACCATGGTGGAAAGGATGACATGTCCACTAGATCTGCATACCAGGTCCTGCGTGGCCACGCAGGTGCTATCAGAATCACTGATGCTCTCTCCTGCTTGATCTTGGCAATCAGTCGAGGGAGCAGAGGAAACGGTGGAAACACATAAGCCAGGTTGAAAGACCAGGGCGCTGCTAGAGCATGTTTCAGTGTCGCCTTGGGATCCCTGGACCTGGGTCCGTAACACGGAAGCTTGGCGTTCTGGCGAGACGCCATGAGATCCAGTTCTGGTTTGCCCCAACGATGAATCAGTTGTGCAAATGCCTCCGGATGGAGTTCCCACTCTCCCGGATGAAAAGTCTGACGACTTAGAAAATCCGCCTCCCAGTGCTCTACACCTGGGATATGGATAGCTGATAGGTGGCAAGAGTGAATCTCTGCCCAGCGAATTATTTTTGTAACTTCTAACATCTCTAGGGAACTTCTTGTTCCCCCTTGATGGTTGATGTAAGCTACAGTCGTGATGTTGTCCGACTGAAATCTGATGTACCTCAGAGTTGCTAACTGAGGCCAAGCCTGAAGAGCCTTGAATATCGCTCTTAGTTCCAGAATATTTAATGGAAGGAGAGACTCCTCCTGAGTCCACGATCCCTGAGCCTTCAGGGAGTTCCAGACTGCACCCCAACCTAGAAGGCTGGCATCTGTCGTAACAATTGTCCAATCTGGCCTGCGAAAGGTCATACCTTTGGACAGATGGACCCGAGATAGCCACCAGAGAAGAGAATCCCTGGTCTCTTGGTCCAGATTCAGTTGAGGGGACAAATCTGTGTAATCCCCGCTCCACTGACTGAGCATGCATAGTTGCAGCGGTCTGAGATGTAAGCGTGCAAACGGCACTATGTCCATTGCCGCTACCATTAAGCCGATTACTTCCATACACTGAACCACCGAAGGGCGCGGAATGGAATGAAGAACCCGGCAGGAATTTAGAAGCTTTGATAACCTGGACTCTGTCAGGTGAATTTTCATTTCTACAGAATCTATCAGAGTCCCTAGAAAGGAAACTCTTGTGAGTGGGGATAGAGAACTCTTTTCCTCGTTCACTTTCCACCCATGCGACCACAGAAATGCCAGTACTACGTCTGTATGAGACTTGGCAATTTGGAAGTTTGACGCCTGTATCAGGATGTCGTCTAAATAAGGGGCTACTGCTATGCCCTGCGGCCTTAGGACCGCCATAAGTGACCCTAGAACCTTTGTAAAGATTCTTGGGGCTGTAGCTAATCCCAAGGGAAGAGCTACAACTGGTAATGCCTGTCTTAAAAGGCAAACCTGAGAAACCGATGATGATCTTTGTGTATCGGAATGTGAAGATAAGCATCCTTTAGATCCACTGTAGTCATATATTGACCCTCCTGGATCAGTGGTAGGATGGTACGAATAGTTTCCATCTTGAACGACGGAACTTTGAGGAATTTGTTTAAGATCTTTAGATCCAAAATTGGTCTGAAGGTTCCCTCTTTTTTGGGAACCACAAACAGATTTGAGTAAAAACCCTGTCCCTGTTCCTCCTTTGGAACTGGATGGATCACTCCCATAACTAGGAGGACTCGTACACAGTGTAAGAATGCCTCTCTCTTTATCTGGTGTGCAGATAATTGTGAAAGGTGAAATCTCCCTTTTGGGGGGGAAGCTTTGAAGTCCAGAAGATATCCCTGGGATATAATTTCCAACGCCCAGGGATCCTGAACAACTCTTGCCCACGCCTGGGCAAAGAGTGAAAGTCTGCCCCCTACTAGATCCGTTCCCGGATAGGGGGCCGTTCCTTCATGCTGTCTTAGAGGCAGCAGCAGGCTTTTTTACCTGCTTACCTTTTTTCCAGGTCAGGTTTGGTCTCCAGACCGTCTTGGATTGAGCAAAAGTTCCCTCTTGTTTATTATTAGAGGAAGTTGATGCCGCACCTGCCTTGAAGTTTTGAAAGGAACGAAAATTAGACTGTTTGGCCCTAGATTTGGACCTGTCCTGAGGAAGGGCATGACCTTTTCCTCCAGTGATATCAGCAATAATCTCCTTCAACCAGGCCCGAATAGGGTCTGCCCCTTGAAGGGAATGTTAAGTAGCTTAGATTTTGAAGTCACGTCAGCTGACCATGATCTAAGCCATAGCGCTCTGCGCGCCTGTATAGCAAAACCAGAATTCTTAGCCGTTAGTTTAGTCAAATGAACAATGGCATCAGAATAAAAGAAATGGCTAGCTTAAGTGCTCTAAGTTTGCCAAGTATGTCATCCAATGGAGTCGCTACCTGTAAAGCCTCTTCCAGAGACTCAAACCAGTATGCCGCAGCAGCAGTGACAGGGGCAATGCATGCAAGGGGCTGTAGGATAAAACCTTGTTGAATAAATATTTTCTTAAGGTAACCTCTAATTTTTTATCCATTGGATCTAAAAAAAAAGCACAACTGTCCTTGACAGGGATAGTAGTACGCTTTACTAGAGTAGAAACTGCTCCCTCCACCTTAGGGACTGTCTGCCATAAGTCCCATGTGGTGGCGTCTATTGGAAACATTTTTCTAAAAATAGGAGGGGAAGAGAACGGCACACCTGGTCTATCCCATTCCTTATTAATAATTTCTGTAAACCTTTTAGGTATTTGGAAAAACATCAGTACACACAGGCACTGCAAAGTATTTATCCAGTCTACACAATTTCTCTGGCACTGCAATGGTATCACAGTCATTCAGAGCAGCTAAAACCTCCCTAAGCAACACGCGGAGGTGTTCAAGCTTAGATTTAAATGTAGAAATATTAGAATCAGGTATCTTTCCTGAGTCATTAACATCACCCACTGACTGAAGCTCTCTTTCCTCAGCTTCTGCATATTGTGAGGCAGTATCAGACATGCATTTTGTCTCACCCCAGAGCTATCTCGCTTACCTCTAAGTTCAGGTAGTCTGGCTAATACCGCTGACAGTGTATTATCCATGACTGCCACCATGTCTTGTAAAGTAAACGCTATGGGCGTCCTAGATGTACTTGGCGCCATTTGAGCGTGAGTCCCTTAAGCGGGAGTCAAAGGGTCTGACACGTGGGGAAAGTTAGTCGGCATAACTTCCCCCTCGTCAGATTCCTCTGGTGATACATTTTTTAAAGACAGAAAATGATCTTTATTGCATAAAATGAAATCAGTACATTTGGTACACATTCTAAGAGGGGGTTCCACCATGGCTTTTAAACATAATAAACAAGGAGTTTCTTCTATGTCAGACATGTTTATACAGAATAGCAATGAGACTAGCAAGCTTGGAAAACACTTTAAATCAAGTTAACAAGCAAATATAAGAAACGGTACTGTGCCTTTAAGAGAAACAAATTTTGTCCGAATTTGAAAAACAGTGAAAAAATGCAGTAAATCAAACGAAATTTTTACAGTGTATGTAATAGACTAGCAGAGCATTGCACCCACTTGCAAATGGATGATTAACCCCTTAGTTCAAAAAACGGATCAAAAAAACGAAATAGACGTTCTTTAACAGTCACAACCAACTGCCACAGCAAGCTGTGGCCCTACCTTCCCCAATAAACGACTTTGGAAAGCCTTTGGGCCCTTTAGAGATGTCCTATAGCATTCAGAGGGCCTTTGAGGGATGCTGGATGTCACAGTTTGTAATTTTAACTGCACCAACTGTAACTTTTATACTACAACAGTGGAAATTGTTTCTAGTCAAAATTTAAGCCAGCCATGTGGAAAAAACTAGGCCCCAATAAAGTTTTATCACCAAAGCATATATAAAAACGATTAAACATGCCAGCAAACGTTTTATATTGCAATATCATAAGGGTATTACCCCTGGGAGTAAGCATGATACCAGTCGTTATTAAATCACTGTATTCAGGCTTAACTTACATTAATCCTGTATCAGCAGCATTTTCTAGTGTTTTCCATCTCTAGAAAAAATTATAACTGCACATACCTGATAGCAGAATAAACTGCACGCCATTCTCTCGCTGAAGTTACCTCATCTGTGTAATCCCCTCAGACATATGTGAGAACAGCAATGGATCTTAGTTACAACCTGCTAAGATCATAGAAACCTCAGGCAGATTCTTCTTCTATTTACTGCCTGAGATAAAATAGCACAACTCCGGTACTATTTAAAAATAACAAACTTTTGATTGAAGAAAATAAACTATCTATATTTAACCACTCTCTCCTACAACGTCCTTGCTTGTTGAGAGTTGCAAGAGAATGACTGGCTATGACAGTTAGGGGAGGAGCTATATTACAGCTCTGCTGTGGGTGTCCTCTTGCAACTTCCTGTTGGGAATGAGAATATCCCACAAGTAATGGATGATCCGTGGACTGGATACACCTTACAAGAGAAATCTAATTTCTCTGAGACTGACTGCATGGAGATTGAACGCTTGATTCTATCAAAGCGTGGCTTCTCTGAGTCAGTCATTGATACCTTAATACAGGCACGAAAGCCTGTTACCAGGAAAATCTATCACAAGATATGGCGTACATATCTTTACTGGTGTGAATCCAAGAATTACTCATGGAGTAAAGTTAGGATTCCTAGGATATTGTCCTTTCTCCAAGAGGGTTTGGACAAAGGATTATCAGCTAGTTCCTTAAAGGGACATATTTCTGCTCTGTCTATTCTTTTGCACAAGCGTCTGGCAGAAGTTCCAGACGTCCAGGCATTTTGTCAGGCTTTGGTTAGAATTAAGCCTGTGTTTAAACCTGTTGCTCCCCCATGGAGCTTAAACTTGGTTCTTAAAGTTCTTCAAGGATTTCCGTTTGAACCCCTTCATTCCATTGATATTAAGCTTTTATCTTGGAAAGTTCTGTTTTGAAGGCTATTTCCTCGGCTCGGAGACTCTCTGAGCTATCTGCCTTACAATGTGATTCTCCTTATCTGATTTTTCATGCAGATAAGGTAGTTCTGCGTACCAAACCTGGGTTTTTACCTAAGGTGGTTTCTAACAAGAATATCAATCAAGAGATTGTTGTTCCATCATTGTGTCCTAATCCTTCTTCAAAGAAGGAACGTCTTTTACATAATCTGGACGTAGTCCGTGCCTTGAAGTTTTACTTACAAGCTACTAAAGATTTTCGTCAAACATCTTCCCTGTTTGTCGTTTATTCTGGACAGAGGAGAGGTCAAAAAGCTTTGGCAACCTCTCTTTCCTTTTGGCTTCGGAGTATTATACGCCTAGCCTATGAGACTGCTGGACAGCAGCCCCCTGAAAGAATTACAGCTCATTCTACTAGAGCTGTGGCTTCCACCTGGGCCTTTAAAAATGAGGCCTCTGTTGAACAGATTTGCAAGGCCGCGACTTGGTCTTCGCTTCACACTTTTTCAAAATTTTACAAATTTGATACTTTTGCTTCTTCGGAGGCTGTTTTTGGGAGAAAGGTTCTTCAGGCAGTGGTTCCTTTCGCTTAATCCCTGCCTTGTCCCTCCCATCATCCGTGTACTTTAGCTTTGGTATTGGTATCCCATAAGTAATGGATGATCCGTGGACTGGATACACTTAACAAGAGAAAACATAATTTATGCTTACCTGATAAATTTATTTCTCTTGTAGTGTATCCAGTCCACGGCCCGCCCTGTCATTTTAAGGCAGGTCTAAAATTTAATTAAACTACAGTCACCACTGCACCCTATGGTTTCTCCTTTCTCTGTTTGTTTCGGTCGAATGACTGGATATGGCAGTTAGGGGAGGAGCTATATAGCAGCTCTGCTGTGGGTGATCCTCTTGCAACTTCCTGTTGGGAAGGAGAATATCCCATAAGTAATGGATGATCCGTGGACTGGATACACTACAAGAGAAATAAATTTATCAGGTAAGCATAAATTATGTTTTTTTGGCTTGTTTTGGATCTCAAAATATTGAACAAATTCCTAAAAGTTCCTACTTTCAAGATGGAGACCATTATCACTTTACCTCCTTTAATGCAGAGTGTCAGTTTACGTCTACCATAGACAAAAACATAATTTATGTAAGAACTTACCTGATAACTTCATTTCTTTCATATTAGCAAGAGTCCATGAGCTAGTGACGTATGGGATATACATTCCTACCAGGAGGGGCAAAGTTTCCCAAACCTCAAAATGCCTATAAATACACCCCTCACCACACCCACAATTCAGTTTAACGAATAGCCAAGAAGTGGGGTGATAAAAAAGTGCGAAAGCATATAAAATAAGGAATTGGAATAAATTGTGCTTTATACAAAATCATAACCACCACAAAAAAAGGGCGGGCCTCATGGACTCTTGCTAATATGAAAGAAATGAATTTATCAGGTAAGTTCTTACATAAATTATGTTTTCTTTCATGTAATTAGCAAGAGTCCATGAGCTAGTGACGTATGGGATAATGACTACCCAAGATGTGGATCTTTCCACACAAGAGTCACTAGAGAGGGAGGGATAAAATAAAGACAGCCAATTCCTGCTGAAAATAATCCACACCCAAAATAAAGTTTAACGAAAAACATAAGCAGAAGATTCAAACTGAAACCGCTGCCTGAAGTACTTTTCTACCAAAAACTGCTTCAGAAGAAGAAAATACATCAAAATGGTAGAATTTAGTAAAAGTATGCAAAGAGGACCAAGTTGCTGCTTTGCAAATCTGGTCAACCGAAGCTTCATTCCTAAACGCCCAGGAAGTAGAAACTGACCTAGTAGAATGAGCTGTAATTCTCTGAGGCGGAGTTTTACCCGACTCAACATAGGCAAGATGAATTAAAGATTTCAACCAAGATGCCAAAGAAATGGCAGAAGCTTTCTGGCCTTTTCTAGAACCGGAAAAGATAACAAATAGACTAGAAGTCTTACGGAAAGATTTCGTAGCTTCAACATAATATTTCAAAGCTCTAACAACATCCAAAGAATGCAACGATTTCTCCTTAGAATTCTTAGGATTAGGACATAATGAAGGAACCACAATTTCTCTACTAATGTTGTTGGAATTCACAACTTTAGGTAAAAATTCAAAAGAAGTTCGCAACACCGCCTTATCCTGGTGAAAAATCAGAAAAGGAGACTCACAAGAAAGAGCAGATAATTCAGAAACTCTTCTGGCAGAAGAGATGGCCAAAAGGAACAAAACTTTCCAAGAAAGCAATTTAATGTCCAATGAATGCATAGGTTCAAACGGAGGAGCTTGAAGAGCTCCCAGAACCAGATTCAAACTCCAAGGAGGAGAAATTGACTTAATGACAGGTTTTATACGAACCAAAGCTTGTACAAAACAATGAATATCAGGAAGAATAGCAATCTTTCTGTGAAAAAGAACAGAAAGAGCAGAGCTTTGTCCTTTCAAAGAACTTGCGGACAAACCCTTATCTAAACCATCCTGAAGAAACTGTAAAATTCTCGGTATTCTAAAAGAATGCCAAGAAAAATGATGAGAAAGACACCAAGAAATATAAGTCTTCCAGACTCTATAATATATCTCTCGAGATACAGACTTACGAGCCTGTAACATAGTATTAATCACAGAGTCAGAGAAACCTCTTTGACCAAGAATCAAGCGTTCAATCTCCATACCTTTAAATTTAAGGATTTCAGATCCTGATGGAAAAAAGGACCTTGTGACAGAAGGTCTGGTCTTAACGGAAGAGTCCACGGTTGGCAAGAGGCCATCCGGACAAGATCCGCATACCAAAACCTGTGAGGCCATGCCGGAGCTACCAGCAGAACAAACGAGCATTCCTTCAGAATCTTGGAGATTACTCTTGGAAGAAGAACTAGAGGCGGAAAGATATAGGCAGGATGATACTTCCAAGGAAGTGATAATGCATCCACTGCCTCCGCCTGAGGATCCCGGGATCTGGACAGATACCTGGGAAGTTTCTTGTTTAGATGGGACGCCATCAGATCTATTTCTGGAAGTTCCCACATTTGAACAATCTGAAGAAATACCTCTGGGTGAAGAGACCATTCGCCCGGATGTAACGTTTGGCGACTGAGATAATCCGCTTCCCAATTGTCTATACCTGGGATATGAACCGCAGAGATTAGACAGGAGCTGGATTCTGCCCAAACCAAAATTCGAGATACTTCTTTCATAGCCAGAGGACTGTGAGTCCCTCCTTGATGATTGATGTATGCCACAGTTGTGACATTGTCCGTCTGAAAACAAATGAACGATTCTCTCTTCAGAAGAGGCCAAAACTGAAGAGCTCTGAAAATTGCACGGAGTTCCAAAATATTGATCGGTAATCTCACCTCCTGAGATTCCCAAACTCCTTGTGCCGTCAGAGATCCCCACACAGCTCCCCAACCTGTGAGACTTGCATCTGTTGAAATTACAGTCCAGGTCGGAAGCACAAAAGAAGCCCCCTGAATTAAACGATGGTGATCTGTCCACCATGTTAGAGAGTGACGAACAATCGGTTTTAAAGATATTATTTGAGATATCTTCGTGTAATCCTTGCACCATTGCTTCAGCATACAGAGCTGAAGAGGTCGCATGTGAAAACGAGCAAAGGGGATCGCGTCCGATGCAGCAGTCATAAGACCTAGAATTTCCATGCATAAGGCTACCGAAGGGAATGATTGTGACTGAAGGTTTCGACAAGCTGCAATCAATTTTAGACGTCTCTTGTCTGTTAAAGACAGAGTCATGGATACTGAATCCATCTGGAAACCCAGAAAGGTTACTCTTGTCTGAGGAATCAAAGAACTTTTTGGTAAATTGATCCTCCAACCATGATCTTGAAGAAACAACACAAGTCGATTCGTATGAGATTCTGCTAAATGTAAAGACTGAGCAAGTACCAAGATATCGTCCAAATAAGGAAATACCACAATACCCTGTTCTCTGATTACAGACAGAAGGGCACCGAGAACCTTTGTAAAAATTCTTGGAGCTGTAGCTAGGCCAAACGGCAGAGCCACAAACTCGTAATGCTTGTCCAGAAAAGAGAATCTCAGGAACTGATAATGATCTGGATGAATCGGAATATGCAGATATGCATCCTGTAAATCTATTGTGGACATATAATTCCCTTGCTGAACAAAAGGCAATATAGTCCTTACAGTTACCATCTTGAACGTTGGTATCCTTACATAACGATTCAATATTTTTAGATCCAGAACTGGTCTGAAGGAATTCTCCTTCTTTGGTACAATGAAGAGATTTGAATAAAACCCCATCCCCTGTTCCGGAACTGGAACTGGCATAATTACTCCAGACAACTCTAGATCTGAAACACATTTCAGAAATGCTTGAGCTTTTACTGGATTTACTGGGACACGGGAAAGAAAAAATCTCTTTGCAGGAGGTCTCATCTTGAAACCAATTCTGTACCCTTCTGAAACAATGCTCTGAATCCAAAGATTGTGAACAGAATTGATCCAAATTTCCTTGAAAAAACGTAACCTGCCCCCTACCAGCTGAGCTGGAATGAGGGCCGCACCTTCATGTGGACTTAGAAGCAGGCTTTGCCTTTCTAGCTGGCTTGGATTTATTCCAGACTGGAGATGGTTTCCAAACCGAAACTGCTCCTGAGGATGAAGGATCAGGCTTTTGTTCTTTGTTGAAACGAAAGGAACGAAAACGATTATTAGCCCTGTTTTTACCTTTAGATTTTTTATCCTGTGGTAAAAAAGTTCCTTTCCCACCAGTAACAGTTGAAATAATGGAATCCAACTGAGAACCAAATAATTTGTTACCCTGGAAAGAAATGGAAAGCAAAGTTGATTTAGAAGCCATATCAGCATTCCAAGTTTTAAGCCATAAAGCTCTTCTAGCTAAGATAGCTAGAGACATAAACCTGACATCAACTCTGATAATATCAAAAATAGCATCACAGATAAAATTATTAGCATGCTGAAGAAGAATAATAATATCATGAGAATCACGATGTGTTACTTGTTGCGCTAAAGTTTCCAACCAAAAAGTTGAAGCTGCAGCAACATCAGCCAAAGATATAGCAGGTCTAAGAAGATTACCTGAACACAGATAAGCTTTTCTTAGAAAGGATTCAATTTTCCTATCTAGAGGATCTTTAAACGAAGTACCATCTGACGTAGGAATAGTAGTACGTTTAGCAAGGGTAGAAATAGCCCCATCAACTTTAGGGATCTTGTCCCAAAATTCTAATCTGTCAGACGGCACAGGATATAAATGCTTAAAACGTTTAGAAGGAGTAAATGAATTACCCAATTTATCCCATTCCTTGGAAATTACTGCAGAAATAGCATTAGGAACAGGAAAAACTTCTGGAAAAACCACAGGAGCTTTAAATACCTTATCCAAACGTTTAGAATTAGCATCAAGAGGACCAGAATCCTCTATTTCTAAAGCAATTAGTACTTCTTTAAGTAAAGAACGAATAAATTCCATTTTAAATAAATATGAAGATTTATCAGCATCAACCTCTGAGACAGAATCCTCTGAACCAGAGGAATCATCAGAATCAGAATGATGATCTTCATTTAAAAATTCATCTGTAGGGAGAGAAGTTTTAAAAGATTTTTTACGTTTACTAGAAGGAGAAATAACAGACATAGCCTTCTTAATGGATTCTGAAACAAAATCTCTTATATTATCAGGAACATTCTGCACCTTAGATGTTGAAGGAACTGCAACAGGCAATGGTACTTTACTAAAGGAAATATTATCTGCCTTAACAAGTTTGTCATGACAATCAATACAAACAACAGCTGGAGGAATAGCTACCAAAAGTTTACAGCAGATACACTTAGCTTTGGTAGATTCAGCACTTGACAGCGATTTTCCTGTAGTATCTTCTGACTCAGATGCAACGTGGGACATCTTGCAATATGTAAGAGAAAAAACAACATATATATAAAGCAAAATTGATCAAATTCCTTAAATGACAGTTTCAGGAATGGGAAAAAATGCCAAAGAACAAGCTTCTAGCAACCGGAAGCAATAAAAAATGAGACTAAAATAATGTGGAGACAAAAGTAACGCCCATATTTTTTCGCGCCAAATAAGACGCCCACATTATTTGGCGCCTAAATGCTTTTGGCGCCAAAAATGACGCCACATCCGGAACGCCGACATTTTTGGCGCAAAATAACGTCAAAAAAATGACGCAACTTCCGGCGACACGTATGACGCCGGAAACGGAAATAGAATTTTTGCGCCAAAAGAGTCCGCGCCAAGAATGACGCAATAAAATGAAGCATTTTCAGCCCCCGCGAGCCTAACAGCCCACAGGGAAGAGTCAAATTTTTTGAAGGTAAGAAAAAAATTATTAAATCAAATGCATTATCCCAAATATGAAACTGACTGTCTGAAAATAAGGAAAGTTGAACATTCTGAGTCAAGGCAAATAAATGTTTGAATACATATATTTAGAACTTTATAAACAAAGTGCCCAACCATAGCTTGGAGTGTCACAGAAAATAAGACTTACTTACCCCAGGACACTCATCTACATATAGCAGATAGCCAAACCAGTACTGAAACGAGAATCAGCAGAGGTAATGGTATATATAAGAGTATATCGTCGATCTGAAAAGGGAGGTAAGAGATGAATCTCTACGACCGATAACAGAGAACCTATGAAATAGACCCCGTAGAAGGAGATCACTGCATTCAAATAGGCAATACTCTCCTCACATCCCTCTGACATTCACTGCACGCTGAGAGGAAAACCGGGCTCCAACTTGCTGCGGAGCGCATATCAACGTAGAATCTAGCACAAACTTACTTCACCACCTCCATCGGAGGCAAAGTTTGTAAAACTGAATTGTGGGTGTGGTGAGGGGTGTATTTATAGGCATTTTGAGGTTTGGGAAACTTTGCCCCTCCTGGTAGGAATGTATATCCCATACGTCACTAGCTCATGGACTCTTGCTAATTACATGAAAGAAAAACATAATTTATGTAAGAACTTACCTGATAAATTCATTTCTTTCATATTAGCAAGAGTCCATGAGCTAGTGACGTATGGGATATACATTCCTACCAGGAGGGGCAAAGTTTCCCAAACCTCAAAATGCCTATAAATACACCCCTCACCACACCCACAATTCAGTTTAACGAATAGCCAAGAAGTGGGGTGATAAAAAAGTGCGAAAGCATATAAAATAAGGAATTGGAATAATTGTGCTTTATACAAAATCATAACCACCACAAAAAAAGGACGGGCCTCATGGACTCTTGCTAATATGAAAGAAATGAATTTATCAGGTAAGTTCTTACATAAATTATGTTTTCTTTCATGTAATTAGCAAGAGTCCATGAGCTAGTGACGTATGGGATAATGACTACCCAAGATGTGGATCTTTCCACACAAGAGTCACTAGAGAGGGAGGGATAAAATAAAGACAGCCAATTCCTGCTGAAAATAATCCACACCCAAAAATAAAGTTTAACGAAAAACATAAGCAGAAGATTCAAACTGAAACCACTGCCTGAAGTACTTTTCTACCAAAAACTGCTTCAGAAGAAGAAAATACATCAAAATGGTAGAATTTAGTAAAAGTATGCAAAGAAGACCAAGTTGCTGCTTTGCAAATCTGGTCAACCGAAGCTTCATTCCTAAACGCCCAGGAAGTAGAAACTGACCTAGTAGAATGAGCTGTAATTCTCTGAGGCGGAGTTTTACCCGACTCAACATAGGCAAGATGAATTAAAGATTTCAACCAAGATGCCAAAGAAATGGCAGAAGCTTTCTGGCCTTTTCTAGAACCGGAAAAGATAACAAATAAACTAGAAGTCTTACGGAAAGATTTCGTAGCTTCAACATAATATTTCAAAGCTCTAACAACATCCAAAGAATGCAACGATTTCTCCTTAGAATTCTTAGGATTAGGACATAATGAAGGAACCACAATTTCTCTACTAATGTTGTTGGAATTCACAACTTTAGGTAAAAATTCAAAAGAAGTTCGCAACACCGCCTTATCCTGATGAAAAATCAGAAAAGGAGACTCACAAGAAAGAGCAGATCATTCAGAAACTCTTCTGGCAGAAGAGATGGCCAAAAGGAACAAAACTTTCCAAGAAAGTAATTTAATGTCCAATGAATGCATAGGTTCAAACGGAGGAGCTTGAAGAGCTCCCAGAACCAAATTCAAACTCCAAGGAGGAGAAATTGACTTAATAACAGGTTTTATACGAACCAAAGCTTGTACAAAACAATGAATATCAGGAAGAATAGCAATCTTTCTGTGAAAAAGAACAGAAAGAGCAGAGATTTGTCCTTTCAAAGAACTTGCAGACAAACCCTTATCTAAACCATCCTGAAGAAACTGTAAAATTCTCGGTATTCTAAAAGAATGCCAAGAAAAATGATGAGAAAGACACCAAGAAATATAAGTCTTCCAGACTCTATAATATATCTCTCGAGATACAGATTTACGAGCCTGTAACATAGTATTAATCACAGAGTCAGAGAAACCTCTTTGACCAAGAATCAAGCGTTCAATCTCCATACCTTTAAATTTAAGGATTTCAGATCCTGATGGAAAAAAGGACCTTGTGACAGAAGGTCTGGTCTTAGCGGAAGAGTCCACGGTTGGCAAGAGGCCATCCGGACAAGATCCGCATACCAAAACCTGTGAGGCCATGCCGGAGCTACCAGCAGAACAAACGAGCATTCCTTCAGAATCTTGGAGATTACTCTTGGAAGAAGAACTAGAGGCGGAAAGATATAGGAAGGATGATACTTCCAAGGAAGTGACAATGCATCCACTGCCTCCGCCTGAGGATCCCGGGATCTGGACAGATACCTGGGAAGTTTCTTGTTTAGATGGGACGCCATTAGATCTATTTCTGGAAGTTCCCACATTTGAACAATCTGAAGAAATACCTCTGGGTGAAGAGACCATTCGCCCGGATGCAACGTTTGGCGACTGAGATAATCCGCTTCCCAATTGTCTATACCTGGGATATGAACCGCAGAGATTAGACAGGAGCTGGATTCCGCCCAAACCAAAATTCGAGATACTTCTTTCATAGCCAGAGGACTGTGAGTCCCTCCTTGATGATTGATGTATGCCACAGTTGTGACATTGTCTGTCTGAAAACAAATGAACGATTCTCTCTTCAGAAGAGGCCAAAACTGAAGAGCTCTGAAAATTGCACGGAGTTCCAAAATATTGATCGGTAATCTCACCTCCTGAGATTCCCAAACTCCTTGTGCCGTCAGAGATCCCCACACAGCTCCCCAACCTGTGAGACTTGCATCTGTTGAAATTACAGTCCAGGTCGGAAGCACAAAAGAAGCCCCCTGAATTAAACGATGGTGATCTGTCCACCATGTTAGAGAGTGTCGAACAATCGGTTTTAAAGATATTAATTGAGATATCTTCGTGTAATCCTTGCACCATTGCTTCAGCATACAGAGCTGAAGAGGTCGCATGTGAAAACGAGCAAAGGGGATCGCGTCCGATGCAGCAGTCATAAGACCTAGAATTTCCATGCATAAGGCTACCGAAGGGAATGATTGTGACTGAAGGTTTCGACAAGCTGCAATCAATTTTAGACGTCTCTTGTCTGTTAAAGACAGAGTCATGGATACTGAATCCATCTGGAAACCCAGAAAGGTTACTCTTGTCTGAGGAATCAAAGAACTTTTTGGTAAATTGATCCTCCAACCATGATCTTGAAGAAACAACACAAGTCGATTCGTATGAGATTCTGCTAAATGTAAAGACTGAGCAAGTACCAAGATATCGTCCAAATAAGGAAATACCACAATACCCTGTTCTCTGATTACAGACAGAAGGGCACCGAGAACCTTTGTAAAAATTCTTGGAGCTGTAGCTAGGCCAAACGGCAGAGCCACAAACTGGTAATGCTTGTCCAGAAAAGAGAATCTCAGGAACTGATAATGATCTGGATGAATCGGAATATGCAGATATGCATCCTGTAAATCTATTGTGGACATATAATTCCCTTGCTGAACAAAAGGCAAGATAGTCCTTACAGTTACCATCTTGAACGTTGGTATTCTTACATAACGATTCAATATTTTTAGATCCAGAACTGGTCTGAAGGAATTCTCCTTCTTTGGTACAATGAAGAGATTTGAATAAAACCCCATCCCCTGTTCCGGAACTGGAACTGGCATAATTACTCCAGTCAACTCTAGATCTGAAACACATTTCAGAAATGCTTGAGCTTTTACTGGATTTACTGGGACACGGGAAAGAAAAAATCTCTTTGCAGGAGGTCTCATCTTGAAACCAATTCTGTACCCTTCTGAAACAATGCTCTGAATCCAAAGATTGTGAACAGAATTGATCCAAATTTCCTTGAAAAAACGTAACCTGCCCCCTACCAGCTGAGCTGGAATGAGGGCCGCACCTTCATGTGAACTTAGAAGCAGGCTTTGCCCTTCTAGCTGGTTTGGATTTATTCCAGACTGGAGATGGTTTCCAAACTGAAACTGCTCCTGAGGATGAAGGATCAGGCTTTTGTTCTTTGTTGAAACGAAAGGAACGAAAACGATTATTAGCCCTGCTTTTACCTTTAGATTTTTTATCCTGTGGTAAAAAAGTTCCTTTCCCACCAGTAACAGTTGAAATAATGGAATCCAACTGAGAACCAAATAATTTGTTACCCTGGAAAGAAATGGAAAGTAAAGTTGATTTAGAAGCCATATCAGCATTCCAAGTTTTAAGCCATAAAGCTCTTCTAGCTAAAATAGCTAGAGACATAAACCTGACATCAACTCTGATAATATCAAAAATGGCATCACAGATAAAATTATTAGCATGCTGTAGAAGAATAATAATATCATGAGAATCATGATGTGTTACTTGTTGCGCTAAAGTTTCCAACCAGAAAGTTGAAGCTGCAGCAACATCAGCCAAAGATATAGCAGGTCTAAGAAGATTACCTGAACACAGATAAGCTTTTCTTAGAAAGGATTCAATTTTCCTATCTAAAGGATCCTTAAACGAAGTACCATCTGACGTAGGAATAGTAGTACGTTTAGCAAGGGTAGAAATAGCCCCATCAACTTTAGGGATTTTGTCCCAAAATTCTAATCTGTCAGACGGCACAGGATATAATTGCTTAAAACGTTTAGAAGGAGTAAATGAATTACCCAATTTATCCCATTCTTTGGAAATTACTTCAGAAATAGCATTAGGAACAGGAAAAACTTCTGGAATAACCACAGGAGCTTTAAATACCTTATCCAAATGTTTAGAATTAGTATCAAGAGGACCAGAATCCTCTATTTCTAAAGCAATTAGTACTTCTTTAAGTAAAGAACGAATAAATTCCATTTTAAATAAATATGAAGATTTATCAGCATCAACCTCTGAGACAGAATCCTCTGAACCAGAAGAGTCATCAGAATCAGAATGATGATGTTCATTTAAAAATTCATCTGTAGGGAGAGAAGTTTTAAAAGATTTTTTACGTTTACTAGAAGGAGAAATAACAGACATAGCCTTCTTTATGGATTCAGAAACAAAATCTCTTATATTATCAGGAACATTCTGCACCTTAGATGTTGAAGGAACTGCAACAGGCAATGGTACTTTACTAAAGGAAATATTATCTGCTTTAACAAGTTTGTCATGACAATCAATACAAACAACAGCTGGAGAAATAGCTACCAAAAGTTTACAGCAGATACACTTAGCTTTGGTAGATTCAGCACTAGACAGCGATTTTCCTGTAGTATCTTCTGACTCAGATGCAACGTGAGACATCTTGCAATATGTAAGAGAAAAAACAACATATATATAAAGCAAAGTTGATCAAATTCCTTAAATGACAGTTTCAGAAATGGGAAAAAATGCCAAAGAACAAGCTTCTAGCAACCAGAAGCAATGAAAAATGAGACTTAAATAATGTGGAGACAAAAGCGACGCCCATATTTTTCGCGCCAATAAGACGCCCACATTATTTGGAGCCTAAATGCTTTTTGGCGCCAAAATGACGCCACATCCGGAACGCCGACATTTTTGGCGCAAAATAACGTCAAAAAAATTACGCAACTTCCGGCGACACGTATGACGCCGGAAACGGAAACGAATTTTTTGCGCCAAAAAAGTCCGCGCCAAGAATGACGCAATAAAATGAAGCATTTTCAGCCCCCGCGAGCCTAACAGCCCACAGGGAAGAGTCAAATTTTTGAAGGTAAGAAAAAATGATTAAATCAAATGCATTATCCCAAATATGAAACTGACTGTCTGAAAATAAGGAAAGTTGAACATTCTGAGTCAAGGCAAATAAATGTTTGAATACATATATTTAGAACTTTATAAACAAAGCGCCCAACCATAGCTTAGAGTGTCACAAAAAATAAGATTTACTTACCCCAGGACACTCATCTACATGTTTGTAGAAAGCCAAACCAGTACTGAAACGAGAATCAGCAGAGGTAATGGTATATATAAGAGTATATCGTCGATCTGAAAAGGGAGGTAAGAGATGAATCTCTACGACCGATAACAGAGAACCTATGAAATAGACCCCGTAGAAGGAGATCACTGCATTCAAATAGGCAATACTCTCCTCACATCCCTCTGACATTCACTGCACGCTGAGAGGAAAACCGGGCTCCAACTTGCTGCGGAGCGCATATCAACGTAGAATCTAGCACAAACTTACTTCACCACCTCCATCGGAGGCAAAGTTTGTAAAACTGAATTGTGGGTGTGGTGAGGGGTGTATTTATAGGCATTTTGAGGTTTGGGAAACTTTGCCCCTCCTGGTAGGAATGTATATCCCATACGTCACTAGCTCATGGACTCTTGCTAATTACATGAAAGAAAGATTGTTATTTGCATATCTCTATCCACAGGGATCATATCAAGTTCCTGAGATTTGCTTCCCTAGACAAGCATTATCAGTTTGTTGCCCTCCCTTTTTGTCTGGCTACAGCTCCCAGAGTGTTTACAAAAGTACTGGGAGCTCTGTTGTCTATAGTCCAAGTTCAAGGAATTTCTGTAGTTCCTTTCTTGGACAACATTCTGGTTTAGGCTCCTCATATCATCTGGCTGTGTCTCACACTCGTCAGTTGCTTCAGAGACATGGTTGGAAAATGAATCTTCCAAAAAGCTCATTATCTCCTCAGACCTGTGTGTCTTTTCTGGGGTTCATAATCAATTCCATGAGTATGTCTTTGTCTCTGACAGATCAGTGCAGATTGAAGCTGCAACAAGCTTGTGCCCTTCTGCAGCTGAATTCCCTCCCTTCCGCAGCTCATTGCATGTGCGTTGTGGGTCTCATGGTAGTTGCCTCAGATGCAGGTCCATTTGCCAAATTTCATCTTAGTGGCCCTCTAATTGCAGATGCTGCATCAATGGAATGGGGACAACGAGGATCTGTTTCAGAGGATTCTCTTAGATCACAAGACAAGACAATCCTTCACCTGGTGGCAGACTTACCAGTCCTTAGTTCAAGGAGCCTTTTTTCTTTAACCAGTGTGGATAGTAATCTCCACAGATGCCAGGTCTCAGGACCCTCGGGCGAGTCTGATAGATGCTCTAGTGATTCCTGGTCGTTTGATGCTATCCAGAGTGAAAGCCAGAATCAAGCAGGAGCCAGCCTCAGCAATTCTGTTTGCTCTGGCGTGGCCTCCCAGTTTTTTGTTTGCAGATCTGGTGCATATGTCCTTGTGACCACCTTGGAGGCTTCCTCTAAGAAAGGACTTTGTCTTTCAAGGTCTCTTTTTTATCAAGATTTCAAAAAGGTTTTTTTTTTTTTCTAGCTATTTCTTCGGCTAGAAGAGTCTCTGAGCCTTCAGCTTTGTCATGCAAACCTCACTTTCTGATTTTTCATCAGAATAAGGCTGTTCTCCACACTAGCTATTATTTTCTTCCTAATGTGAAATCTACAGATACTATCAATCAGGAAATTGTGGTTCTTTCTTTTTGCCCAGCTCCTAAGAATTCCAAGGAGCATTTTCTCCACAATTTGGATGTTGTTAGATTTTCAGACTTTTCCTCTTCTCTTTTTGTTCATTTTTTTAAACACCTGACTGACTTGTGGTCTCTCATCTTTTATGAAAGAAATTAATGTATCAGGTAAGCATACATTTTGTTTTCTATCTCCATACAAAATGAAGAGCAGAAGCGTGGTAAAACACTGAATGTTATATTGGATATTTAGATAGTTCTCAACTGCTCATCCAGTAGACTTCACACCAGAAGATGGATTTAACAAATGGACCAATTCTACAAGGTAGGTAGAATTAAGAGAATTGGAGGAACAAGAACAAATCATGCTGCCATTTTGCCTCACTGCGGGCCCTTATAGTTTCCTGAATTATTTTTCACTCCCTACCCTATGCGGAGGCACAAGGATTTAACCTTATTACTGCCAGTAAAACATACGCTGTAAAGATTTAACACCCTCACACACCCTGCATCTTAGGAAATTGTTACTGGGGTCCACTCCAATTAGAATTAATTTGAACACATCATATGGCTTTCACAGACACAGTTTTAAATTCAGACCCATTCCAAATTATTCAAAAACCCCACAATAACCCATTTATCTTATGCTTTTCAAATGTGTCTGTGTGAAAAATAATGTGACACTGATATTCTAACAATCAAAATATCTGCAGCTTTTAAAAAAAAAAAAAATGTTTTGCATTTATCAAACCAAACATCTTGGACCGGTTCATATTTTTGCATTTATTTTTTTTCAAACTGATTTTCTTAACACCGCTTTTTTATTATTATTGCACATCCTCAGAACACACCATTTTTATTAATAAAAAGTTACATATATAACTCAAATCACACTTTTAATTTCTGAAACAGGCACACAAATGAAACACTATTTTCTCACATTTATAATTACAATAATGTTTTTGAGATGGAAGCGTTATTATTAATTACCCAGAATGATCTGCAATAATGAATAGAAAGCATGATGAAATGGTTACGTAAAAACCCAAGCCCTTCGTGGGTGTGTCCCTGTATTGTAGACTCCTACAGCCTAACTCCACTCCATTGTCACAGAGGAACAACCCGAGTCTCCTGGTCCCACCAGTTTAGCTGCCAATTGGCCAGATTACAAGCGGTGCACTAGCTAGCGCTTTTGCTCAAGCATTAACACTGCCCTTATTACAAGTTGAAAGTAATTGTTTTGCACGCAAGTGAAGCCAGGCGCGCTTAACTTCAGGACTTCGAATACCACGATCATGGAGAGTGCCGAAGAAAAAACACTTATCGCTTGTGCGCTAACCGGAAGAGTTATTAATACTTCACATTCCAATGTTCTTCACATACAGGAAATGTTTATGTTTAGTTTAGTTTAAATCTCTATCTCTCTCTCTCGCTTTGTTCACTTGGTATTCTTTGTTGAAAGCTAAACCTAGGTAGGCTCATATGCGAATTTCTAAGCCCTTGAAGGCCGCCTCTTATCTCAGTGCATTTTGACAGTTTTTCCACAGCTAGACAGTGCTAGTTAATGTGTGTCATATAGATAACATTGTGCTTAGTCCTGTGGAGTTATTTATGACTTAGCACTGACTGGTTAAAATGCAAGTCTGTCAAAAGAACTGAAAAAGGGGGCAGTCTGCAGAGGCTTAGATACAAGGAAATCACAGAGGTAAAAAGTATATTAAAATAACAGTGTTGGTTATGTAAAACTGGGGAATGGGTAATAAAGCGATAATCCAATAAAAATTCTGGAGTAGACTGTCCCTTTAAGATAACTAATGTTCTTTACATAGGGAAAAAAAAAAGTATTTTTATTTTGTTTTTAAATATATATATATATATATATATATACACATATACACATACATATATATAAATAAATAAAGATATATAGATACATTTAGATATAAATAAAAAATATTTATTTAAAATAAAAATAATTTTTTTCTGTATGTGAAGAATATTGGAATGTTAAATATTTAAAGTAAAATACTTTGTTAAATGGGGGGGCGGAGCTAACCGTCAGAGCAAGCAGACGTGTCTCATATGAGCTCCATCTATAAATCCTAATAATGTACACTTTTCTGGCTTAAATTAGCTTATTATGCTAGTGTTCCTTCGATCAGTTGTTTGGAGATCCTCTGCACCTATAAGATCCGCTGAACATTAAAATGGCTAACCACCATTTTAACCGCCGGACACTCTATACAGCTGCGTGGCTCCTCCGAGCGAAATAATTGATACGTCGTAATGGATCCAAGTGCTACCTGTCTCACAATCAAGCGGCCCTGCACTAGAGCCGGCTCCCGGATCACCCGGTAAAGAGCCCCTATAAAGCAAATAGGCTAAGCCCATATTGACGTTGCAGCTACTCCCAACGTACCCACATTGCAGGTAGCCAAACGTAGGCCAGGATTGCCAACAAGGAATAAGTGAACCTGAGGGCAGAACCTGCTCATACTACCAGAGAACACAATGTAAAGAGCCAAAGGGGATTGCCTACATCTACCTTGCTAGTTCTGGATGCCAATCCTGGGATCGAGCTGGAAATCAGCACATTGCGACCCCCAGAAGAGATAGAAAATATCTTGCCGCCAGAAGCTACCGGAAAGGGTAAAAAGTCACACAGAAAACAATCGCCAAAGCAGCGAAAGTGAAGTCTATACCTCTGAAACAGCAGCCGATAGACGCTCAAAGAGAACTCCTAACGCTCTTGGTGCGCATTGGAATGTCGATACAGACGTTCTAAAAGCTGGCATAGGTTAAAATTCACACCTAGTTAAACTTGTCCCACTGAACAGTTCTGGAGACTATGCTAATTTGTTATGGGACGAAGTTTATTTTCATGTGACTGACTTCTACCATGGGACTTCTATGATCTCAGATTGATATTTCTAACTGTTGATAGTCTTATGTGGTCAGTTACTTAAAGTGAAGGTAAACTTTGATGAATGAAAGCCCGTTTTTTTAAAAATACTATTAAAAACAGGGGCACTTTCATTCATCAAAGTTTAGAAAGCAGCCGTATTGATTAAAAATGTACCTTTGCTTTTTTCACAGCTTCCCCCACCCAGAGATCCTCTCTTCACACGTCATCAATGACTAATCTATCTTACTCTAATCACAGCATGGCCTTAGGCAATGACTACCCTGGGGGGAGATCAGTGATTGGAGGAAGCTGGATTAGTAATTGATGACGTGTGAAGAGAGGATCTCCGGGTGGGGGAAGCTGCTCTGGCTGTGCAAAGAAGAGAGGTAAGTTTTTAATCACAACGACTGATTTGTAAACTTTGATGAATGAAAGTGCCCCTGTTTTTAATAGTATTTTTAAAAAACAGGCTTTTATTCATCAAAGTTTACCTTCACTTTAATTTACATGCTATTAGGCTAATCTTCATTACTATAGTTATAATACTTGTTTGTTTTTCCTATTTGTTTATCACACTAACTAGATTATTATACAGAGTTGTACATAACATATTAGCCCATGCCACATGAGACAAATATTCCTTGTGCTCTTACTTGAGCAAGATGAATCCCTGTTAAACATGATTACTATCCTAATATACCTACTCAGGTCAAAGTGTATACAGATTACAATCCTATATGTATCACCACTATATATAATATCCACGTGACCACTGGGTCTATAGCCTACATACAATAGCCACAGCTATATTTGCTCCAAGAGATATCCCTACAAGTCTGTAGTCTGATTATATGATACCTTTATTAAGATACAGTTTTAAATAGTTGATTAGTGGTTTTGGGTTAGCAAACATGGTATTGTACATAAGGTTATGTAAACACTTTAGCTTTACAACTACTACTCAAAACCTTATTTCCAGGATCACTATCACTATACAGTCCCGGGCAGATAATTGTATTCCAGGATCACTATTACTACAGTCCCTAGCTGATAATTGTATTCCAGGATCACTATCACTATACAGTCCCTGGCTGATAATTGTATTCCAGGATCACTATTACTACAGTCCCTAGCTGATAATTGTATTCCAGGATCACTAAACAGTCCATGTCTGATAATTGTATTCCAGGATCACTATCACTACAGTCCCTAAATGATAATTGTATTCCAGGATCACTATCACTATACAGTCCCTAGCTGATAATTGTATTCCAGGATCACTATCACTACAGTCCCTGGCTGATAATTGTATTCCAGAATCACTATCCAGTCCCTAGCTGATAATTGTATTCCAGGATCACTATCACTACCGTCCATAGCTGATAATTGTATTCCAGGATCACTATCAATATACAGTCCTTGGCTGATAATTGTATTCCAGGATCAGTATCCAGTCCCTGACTGATAATTGTATTCCAGGATCACTATCACTATACAGTCTCTGGCTGATAATTGTATTCCAGGATCACTATCACTATACAGTCCCTGGCTGATAATTGTATTCCAGGATCACTATCACTACAGTCCCTAGCTGATAATTGTATTCCAGGATCACTATCACTATACAGTCCATGTCTGATAATTGTATTCCAGGATCACTATCACTACAGTCCCTAAATGATAATTGTATTCCAGGATCACTATCACTATACAGTCCCTAGCTGATAATTGTATTCCAGGATCACTATCACTACAGTCCCTAGCTGATAATTGTATTCCAGGATCACTATCAATATACAGTCCTTGGCTGATAATTGTATTCCAGGATCACTATCACTATACAGTCCATGTCTGATAATTGTATTCCAGGATCACTATCACTATACAGTCCCTAGCTGATAATTGTATTCCAGGATCACTATCAAGTCCCTAGCTGATAATTGTATTCCAGAATCACTATCACTATACAGTCCCTAGCTGATAATTGTATTCCAGGATCACTATCACTATACAGTCCCTGGCTGATAATTGTATTTCAGGATCACTATCACTATACAGTCCCTGGCTGATAATTGTATTCCAGGATCACTATCACTATACAGTCCATGTCTGATAATTGTATTCCAGGATCACTATCACTACAGTCCCTAAATGATAATTGTATTCCAGGATCACTATCACTATACAGTCCCTAGCTGATAATTGTATTTCAGGATCACTATCACTACAGTCCCTAGCTGATAATTGTATTCCAGGATCACTATCACTATACAGTCCATGTCTGATAATTGTATTCCAGGATCACTATCACTACAGTCCCTAAATGATAATTGTATTCCAGGATCACTATCACTATACAGTCCCTAGCTGATAATTGTATTCCAGGATCACTATCACTACAGTCCCTAGCTGATAATTGTATTCCAGGATCACTATCACTATACAGTCCCTGGCTGATAATTGTATTTCAGGATCACTATCACTATATAGTCCCTGGCTGATAATTGTATTTCAGGATCACTATCAAGTCCCTAGCTGATAATTGTATTCCAGAATCACTATCACTATACAGCCCCTAGCTGATAATTGTATTCCAGGATCACTATCACTATACAGTCCCTGGCTGATAATTGTATTTCAGGATCACTATCACTATACAGTCCCTGGCTGATAATTGTATTCCAGGATCACTATCACTACAGTCCCTGGCTGATAATTGTATTCCAGGATCACTATCACTATACAGTCCCTGGCTGATAATTGTATTCCAGGATAACTATCACTACAGTCCCTGGCTGATAATTGTATTCCAGGATCACTATCACTATACAGTCCCTAGCTGATAATTGTATTCCAGGATCACTATCACTATACAGTCCCTGGCTGATAATTGTATTTCAGGATCACTATCACTATACAGTCCCTGGCTGATAATTGTATTCCAGGATCACTATCACTATACAGTCCCTGGCTGATAATTGTATTCCAGGATCACTATCGCTATACAGTCCCTGGCTGATAATTGTATTTCAGGATCACTATACAGTCCCTGGCTGATAATTGTATTCCAGGATCACTATACAGTCCATGTCTGATAATTGTATTCCAGGATCACTATCACTACAGTCCCTAAATGATAATTGTATTCCAGGATCACTATCACTATACAGTCCCTGGCTGATAATTGTATTTCAGGGTCACTATCAAGTCCCTAGCTGATAATTGTATTCCAGAATTACTATCACTATACAGTCCCTAGCTGATAATTGTATTCCAGGATCACTATCACTATACAGTCCCTGGCTGATAATTGTATTTCAGGATCACTATCACTATACAGTCCCTGGCTGATAATTGTATTCCAGGATCACTATCACTACAGTCCCTGGCTGATAATTGTATTCCAGGATCACTATCACTATACAGTCCCTGGCTGATAATTGTATTCCAGGATAACTATCACTACAGTCCCTGGCTGATAATTGTATTCCAGGATCACTATCACTATACAGTCCCTGGCTGATAATTGTATTCCAGGATAACTATCACTACAGTCCCTAGCTGATAATTGTATTCCAGGATCACTATACAGTCCCTGGCTGATAATTGTGTGTGCTACAGAGTCATAGATTGGACAAAACCTTGCCCTAAACAAGAATACCAATAATGTTCCTATTTGGCTTGTTTAGTTATATTCAAACATTGTTATGCAGGATCTTGAAAATACTTTAGTGTTGAGCTTTGCTGCCTAATACCAGCTCATACTCCGACTACTTATGCACTTAATTTACCTACCGCCTGGGTATAGGGCCTGTAACCGGGTGGGAAAGCTTAAATATATAGGAGTATAGATAGTAAATTTCTTTTTTACTGTACTATGGCTGCATTTCGCCTCTACACCTATATAAGTCTGCTGTACTATCTAGTATTAAATAGGTATGGGAACTTCTGTTTTATGCTAAAGTACAGGATCATATTACATTATTTTTGTGATTACAGGCTAGAGGTACTAGTTACCTATATTTATTTATATTTTATAGTATTTTCATGCCAGTTATGCCAAGTAAGAGAATTATCGTTGGCTGCAACCGCCTGTTCTAACATCAAGTGTTTGGCTTTGGGAGTTGTATTCATTTAGCTCCTAATTAGGGGGAACTTAAACGTAGGGCTAGATTTTATTCTCTATTAACCATATAACACCTGCATTCTGATGCCTGGCAATTAAATCTACAAACTCCATAGTTAATGGCTTGAAATCCCCTATATTTAGTCAAAGGAGTTTCTACTTGTTTCCTTGACCCAAACATTTAGTTCATTTATTATCCATAGCTCAACAAAGTCCTCTTTTGATTTATGTTGCAACCCAATAATATATGTCTTATTATTCCATACGTCACCTGCTAATATATGATGTGTTTAGTCATGTGAGCTCCAATAGTACTTATTCGCCCACCCTGCCTATTTGATAGGTGCAGGAAAATGCATCCTTGGAAAATCTTATTTTACTTGTTTTCCTATCCCCTTTAAAATTTCCCTTAGTCAAAACTAATGTTTAGGGGTCCATGAGAGATCCTAGCTTACCACTTGGGATAAAACGTTATAAGTTGCCTAATTATAATAAAAGGGGATATACAACCATATCTATAAGTAAAAACTAAAAAATTAGGTGACACATAACTGACTTATCTCTCCATACAAACCTTTACAGTTTGAGTTAATCCTTCTCCCTAATACTTTACATTATTCTATGATAGTACAGGATTGTACATACCTATAGAACAATATCAGACCTCTGAAAAGTATAAGCATGCATACTGTATGTACTCAGTACTTGGTTTGGGCCCCTTTTGCAGTAATTACTGCCTCAATGTGGTGTGGCATGGAAGCTATCAGCCTGTGGCACTGCTGAGGTGTTATGGAAGACCAGGATGCTTCAATAGCGGCCTTCAGCTCTTCTGCATTGTTCAGTCTCATGTCTCTCATCTTTCTCTTGGCAATGCCCCATAGATTCTCTATGGGGTTCAGGTCAGGCGAGTTTGCTGGCCAATCAAGCACAGTAATCCCACGGTCATTGAACCAGGTTTTGGTGCTTTTGGCAGTGTGGGCAGGTGCCAAGTCCTGCTGGAAAATGAAGTCAGCATCCCCATATTGCTTGTCTGCGGAAGGAAGCATGAAGTGCTCCAAAATCTCCTGGCAGACGGCTGCATTGACCCTGGACTTAATGAAGCACAGTGGACCAACACCAGCAGATGACATGGCTCCCCAAATCAACACAGACTGTGAAAACTTCACCCTGGACTTCAAGCATCTTGGAGTGTGTGCCTCTCCACTCTTCCTCCATAATCTGGGTCCTTGATTTCCAAATGAGATGCAAAATTTGCTCTCATCAAAAAAGAGGACTTTGGACCACTGAGCAACAGACCAGGTCTGTTTTTCTTTATCCCAGGTAAGACGCTTCTGACGTCTGTTGTTCAGGAGTGGCTTGACATGAGGAATACGACATTTGAAGCCCATGTCCAGGATCCGTCTGTGTGTGGTGGCTCTTGTGAAAGTCCCCAACACTTTTGAATGGCCTTTTCCTGACAATCCTCCCCAGGCTGCGGTCATCCCTGCTGCTTGTGCACCTTTTTCTTCCACACTTTTCCCTTCCACATAACTATCTATTAATGTGCTTTTAGGAACATCCAACTTCTTTTGCAATTACCTTTTGAGGCTTTCCCTCCTTATGGAGGGTGTCAATGATGGTTTTCTGTACAACTGTCAGGTCAGCAGTCTATCCCATGATTGTGATTCCTACTGAACCAGACTGAGAGACCATTTAAAGGCTCAGGAACCCTTTGCAGGTGTTATGGCTTAATTAGCTGATTAGAGTGGGACACTTTGAGCCTAGAATATTGCACCTTTTCACAATATTATAATTTTCTGAGATTGTGGATTTGGGGTTTTCATGAGCTGTAAGCAATAATAATCACAATTATGACAAATCACGGCTTGAACTATCTTGCTTTGCATGTAATGAGTCTATCTCATATATTAGTTTAACCTTTTAAGTTGCATTAGTGAAATAAACTTTTGCACAATATTCTAATTTTTTGAGTTTCACCTATATATAGAAAAAAAAAATACATTGTTAAATATTATTATTGATTTATTATTTAGACACACATATATATGTTATAGCCCTTTACAGTCAAATACATGTCCATACACCATATACTTTTGAACCCTTATATAAAATGTTTTATTAATATTTATATGAATATGTTTTGTAAGTTTTGGTGTAACTTTAACAAATTAGGATCATACTTTACCATATTCTGGTTATCTTTTATAAATTACATTGCAGTTTGCATTTGTTCCATTGTAAAATATATAAAAACTGAGTTTCAGAAAGTGGGAGGGACAGAGCAGTTCCCTGTCTGAACAGTGGAGTTCCCAGGGTATGCCTGAAGCTCTCTCATATTTCTTGTGAAATGCATTTTACACAAGCAAGTCTCACTGAATTATCTCGCCAGCTGTATGCAGGTGATGTTAGCTCAACATTCACAATACACTTATTTAACTGACAGAAAGGTAATATATACTAAACTACTGGCAAAAACAAGTTAAATTGAATATGAAAACTTTTCAGTTTAATTTGCATTTGCTGCAAACAGAGACTTTATATAAGCCCAAGTGTTTTGTTTACTTCTCTCTCCCCTGTGAAATTCTGTATCCCAGAAAGCTTCATTACTTTGTATGGAAGAAATCACTCACATCTCTGGGACTTCCAGGTTCCGCCGCCTTTTCCATTAGAATTCAGTGTGTTCAGCCCCTGTGAAGTCTGAACTATAAATTATCTCCAAATTGTAGAATCTTTACTTATCGGGTCCATAGAAAATAATAAAACTCTCTGGGAAACTGAAGCTCTCAATTTTTCAGTTTTATTTTAAACAGAATACAAAATGCAATGAAGTTTGTAAAAGATACACATAAATATACAAATTATTATCCTAATTTGATAAAGTGCACCTACTATTACTATTTAACAAAGAATACCAAGAGAACTAAGCAAACATGAGAAGTACAATTGTTTTAAACCTTATTTTTTGCTTTACTGA